>NW_019384757.1:264838-311929 GCF_000671375.1 Centruroides sculpturatus | reverse complement strand
TTTTGCAAATGGAATGTAATATTCTTTTGTATTTGTCCTTTAATCTCAGTGCACTGTCTGTCAATAATTCGATTCAATGTATCAAACGAAGAAAAATTCTCTCTTTTGACTTTGCTGATCCATGGGTCGATTTTAGCGATAAATGCACTGATTTTATCTTCAAATGCAATTATATTGCTAGTGCCTTCCAATTTCATATTTCCTGACACTTGCAGTTGAAGGTTCAATTTAGTTGTGCAAAAAAATCTATTAAATAAGCAAAATGTATTTGAAATTTGAACTGACAGAACTCAGACAGCAACTCTTTGTTTTCCTTATTAGTTAAATATTTTCCTTATTAGAATAAATTTACTTCTTCTCTCAGTTCGTACAACCCCGACAGCATATTTCCTTTGGAAAGCCATCGCACTTTGGTGTGAAAAAGTAGCGTTTCATGTTCAGAGTTCATATGACTGCATAATTTTTTGAAGAGACGAGTATTAAGTGCACTCCTTTTAATGAAGTTCACTACTTTTATAGCTGTTTTCATCGTAATAGCAAAGTATTCCAGGAAAGTTTTAGCAGCCAATGCTTGAATCATCGTCATTTATTTAATAATTTTAGGATGACTTCACGGACCACAGGTTAAGAACCACTGCTCCAGTGAGTTGAACTCCCAGATATCCAGTTTCAAAATCAAGTGATCGTTCTTGAGAACTTGTAGAGTCAATAGTCTTTGATATAAATTCTTACAGCAACAAAATTCCCAAAGTGCAGCCACAACATTGTAGTTGTTTTCATAAAACAAGAAATGCTCGTTTTGGCAAAGCGATGGCTACCATAGTTGATAAGAATGGCATTCAGCACTTGTGGTCACTTTTATACCCAGAACATGGCTTTGGCTTGTATGTTTATGCAAAAGAAATTGCTCTTTTCTTACTTTCAATGCTAAAAGAGGTTTAGTGGTGAGTTTTTACAGATGCCTTTTGCGTATCCCAAAATATTTAGACCAGTGAGACTCATCCGGGGTCCACAGAAAAAAATACCGAATTGGAGGGTCACAGTGATATTTTAGTAGTCTATAGGGCAATTCTACTTCAGAACAATTGTTTTGCTGAAAATTAAATTTCTACAGTATATATACTGTCAATTTCTTTGTTACTCATTTCTTGCATAAGGGTTAAAAATTATTTAAAATGTTGAATACGTATACGACATATATATATCATTGATAAAGATCAAAGAGAGATTATATAGCCGGGATTTGTTAGGAGAATGTTATACCATCAGCATCATGTCATTTGACAATGACATTTCTGAACGTTTTTTTCTTTATTAGTGAAAAATATAAGGTTTTTTTTTCTGTGCAATGTTTATGGGGTCCACAAAAAAAATTGAGAGAAAAGGGGGTCCATGGGTAAAAAAAGGTTGAGAACCACTGCTCTAGACCATTGTTTCTCAACCTTTTGCTCATCGTGGACCAGTAAAATTATGGATTTTACATCCGACTATGAATTATGCTTATACAGGGTGGTTAGAATTATACTGGCGGTACTCAGATACCTAGAGCCGGCTCTACTGGATCGAATCGAACTCGGTACACATGCAATGCAGATCATGATGAAATTTACGAGGGAAAAATTAGTTGAAGTTCTCAAAGATCGTGTATATCGGAGGTATATTCAGCTTTGACATGGAGTGCACCTCCATGAAGGAGGTGAAGGTCAACATAGTTCGACGTCTCCCGGATTCCTGAAATGTTACGTGCGGCAGATGATAACGCGGTTTTACGGTTGCAACGCGACGTACAGTACAGTCCACAGAGAAGGATCGTTGAGCGCATACTGTAAAATGTAATTTTGTTCTAATAAAATTTTGTCCACTTATGATTGTCGTCTTACAGAGCCAACTTTTCTCCTGGTGGTGAAATTTTCAACTAATTTTTCTCTTCGTAAATCTCTTCCCCACGATTGCATTGTATGTGTACCGAGTTTCATTACATTCTGTTTAGTACAGCCGGCTTGATGTGTGTCTGAGTACCGTCAATTTAACTCTAACCTCTGTATAGATGCTTATCCAGTTTGTTAAGTTATGGCAACGCAACACTTGGACGATCTACCTAGGGAGGTGCCTTCCGGGAGGTCTTTTTAAGGGAAACTTGCCCCTATTCAGGTGTTGCAGACATGAAGAAAACCCNGAGATGCTGCTGCCCTGCCTATGATAAATAAACCTAACCAGATGTCTTCTTTATCGTTTTTTATGTTATTCTTTAGCTTTAACTTTTCTTTTCCAATGTCAAGTTCAAAAACAAAAACTTACTTCCCCTCGCAATATGGTAGTTTGTTCTATAGTGAAGCAGACATGAAGAAAACCCGGAAAACTTCACGTGGCCAGCTCATCCGAGCGAGGCGCGAACCCACGACCGAACTCCCAGTATTCAGGGTACGAAGACCGCTTGGCCACTGGTGGGCCACTTATCGAGTCCATACATTCGTCTACAGCAGAGTTTCTGAATCGCCGGTCTGCGAAAAAAATTTACCGGTCCTCCAGATTACTATTTAACTATCCAATCAACCGCCCAGCATCAGTACGGTAAAATATTTTCTAAGGACCAGTAAATTTTTTGCCGCACCGGCAATTGAGAAACACTGCTGTAGACATTGAGTAAGGATATTTTAAATATAAACGCCTGGTATAAGAATTCAATACATAATTGATATGAAAATACATACATTTTATTAGTTTTATAACTTTAAATTATTTTTGCTCACTAGAATTAAAGAAACTTCTTGCACTGTACACTGGAGAAACTTCATATTATACTTTGTACAGTACATTGTTTGCTAACAGCTAACTTTAAGAGAAATTTCCAAAACTCTAATTTCAAAAGCGATTTTTTATTGGAGCAGTCTATTTTCATACCCAAATATTTTTGAGTTATTTGTTTTTCCGACAAACTCCAGATTAAATTTTTTCTAGTGCTAAATTCTAAAACAATTATGTATTATTTGACATTTTCTTTTACATTGTAAAATTAATGCATTTCAATGAAAATATATGATACACTATTACTCATTTTAAATGACATATTGATATCAATAGAGTTTATCGAAGTGATTGTAGTGGAACCTCGCCCTTAACGTCCAGTCCCGTGTTAACTCGGGCATGTTACATAGCGTTACAAAAAATGTAGTTCGGCCACAAAAGTTTTTTTTTTTATTTTTGGAATGTCTCCAAATTTTTTCAAAAAGTTTTACCCGCGCAAAAAAATTTTATTGCGATTTTAATAATTAGCCTTTGATAAGGCTCGATTAAGGCTTAATTGTTTTTAATGGGATTTTTTTATCAAAATTAATTAATCGTTCTAAAGTTGTAGTGCACGGATTTGACTTCGGTAAAGTTATTTAAAGATACTTTCTGATGTCAAAAACGACCTCCGATAGTTTTTAATTTTTTTAATTAATAGATTTTATTATATATAAATTTAATTAATTACGGGGGTCGGAAATCGCAATAAAATTTTTAATTTTTTAAAAATATTTAAAAATATAGGCCTAATTAGTAGTCACCCTACTTTAAACCCTTGTCCTCCCGAGACGTCTATGAGAATGCCCCGGGAAATCCGACTCCAGCTGTGTAAACAATGACTCATCAGTGTCAAATTTCACAGAAAGGCGAGACAAAGGAAAATAAAATTGAAAGCTTTTTCTTCAAAATTAACGCATTTCTTTCGTTTTTTTTCAGTTTTAAGTATTTTATATGCTTAATTACATTATAATTAAAAACAGGTGGGCGTTAAGAGGTCAACGAGCAAAACAAATTGTAAAAAATGACTTCTTAACAAGCGACGTTTTGCATAACGAGTGACAAGGACAAGGGAAGTCCCGAATTGTGCGCATGCTCTGTCAGTCTGTGTTTAGCACTCGTTCCGCTAGCATCTTGGGTGCATTTACTTCTGAGCTAATTTTACTGTCAGCACGCTCAGCCTGTATACTTTTGCCCGAGCGCCACGCTCATTGGCGTTTTCTTTAGAGCTATGTGACGTCATGTTTAGCAAAATTAATAAGCTCGGAGTGCTAGCTAGTTTGTTGTCGAGCTTTGCGCTAATTCAATATGGCTGCTTCCATGAAAAAATTACTTTCTGTACAAAGTAATGAAAATGGAATTATTTTTGGAAAAATAAACGGCAGGAAGCATTTTTATTAGTAAATTTCAAGTATTTGTTGTATAAGATGTTTACAATGATTTGTTGTTGCTGTTGCTGTAAGGTTCAATAACTTTAGATGACTTTTTTCATAAACAGATGTGAAAAAAATTAAGTTCGACTAATTGTTTATGATTAAAAGTGAAGTTTACCTTGTACGCGTTTGGAATCTTCAGAACTGTTATGTTCAGAGCATTAAATAAATCGTAAAGAAATGAACAGCACTAATAATAATCAAAAACTACATAAGTTCGTATACTTGAATGAATTTTTACTTACATATAGGAAATGACTTCTCGAGAAATTGTATCATTTCCAGTGGCGTGCCGTGACATTTGATGATAGGAAGCTGTGTTTCTATAAGAAGCCGACTTCCAGGGGCAATCAGTTAATTCTCTAAATGTATTTTTAATAGATTATTTATCTGACATAATAAATAAACAAGTTCAATATAATTATCTCTGTTATTAGATCCAATATATTCCATATGCCCTCTAAATGCCAATTCTTGCTTTGATAAAAACATATAACATCTATTTATTTAGATACAATATATCTATTAACCGTAACTATCTCGTTATAATTTTCAATATTTATTTTATATTATTTACTAATGTTAAATTCTATTCCGCTTCGATTTCCAAATTGCTTCAAATACGAAAGAATCGACGATTTTTCGTGTCTTTTGCCAGCTAAATTGTCAAAGCCATTCTTAGTTTGATGTAAGTTAATTTTTTTTTTTAATTTTCAACTCAATTCAAAGCATTTTGTTGTTGTTGTATGCAGTTTCCAGCAAACTTTAATAAATTTTTTCTATTTGTGAAAATTTCTACGTAATTCAAAGGTAATTTTTAATATACATCTTATACAGCATTATTAATGTGATTTTGGAGGTTGCAGAACGTATTAAATTACTTTAAGAAATGAAAAATAATTATATCATTTGATTTCATGATATTTTGTATATCTTAAAAATAATTCTGTCCCGGGATATCCCGGGAAACAATTCACTTNCCGTAACTATCTCGTTACAATTTTCAATATTTATTTTATATTATTTACTAATGTTAAATTCTATTCCGCTTCGATTTCCAAATTGCTTCAAATACGAAAGAATCGACGATTTTTCGTGTCTTTTGCCAGCTAAATTGTCAAAGCCATTCTTAGTTTGATGTAAGTTAATTTTTTTTTTTAATTTTCAACTCAATTCAAAGCATTTTGTTGTTGTTGTATGCAGTTTCCAGCAAACTTTAATAAATTTTTTCTATTTGTGAAAATTTCTACGTAATTCAAAGGTAATTTTTAATATACATCTTATACAGCATTATTAATGTGATTTTGGAGGTTGCAGAACGTATTAAATTACTTTAAGAAATGAAAAATAATTATATCATTTGATTTCATGATATTTTGTATATCTTAAAAATAATTCTGTCCCGGGATATCCCGGGAAACAATTCACTTTTAACCCGGAATCCCGGGACAAGCGAAAGACCGGGAAATGAGAAACCCTACTCCCGATCATCGCGTGATCACCGGAAAAGGTATAACAACTTTATTTTTCGTCTCCGGTCCAAAAGTAGGGTTTCGTTGAACTCGTCTCGGTCCCCTCAGTTCAGATATATACTCAAAGTCCCGAAATTCCATAGGTGGTAATCTATAATATCCCCAAAACTACTAATAGTAAATGCCTGACTAGAATGCCGGATATTTATTATTATAATCATGTTCCGCGTCGAATTAAAAAGATTTCATCGATATTAGCTAAGTAGAGATTGAGAAAAGTGAGATGGAAGATTTTGCCAGAAGAGAGATGCTGCTGCCCTGCCTATGATAAATAAACCTAACCAGATGTCTTCTTTATCGTTTTTTATGTTATTCTTTAGCTTTAACTTTTCTTTTCCAATGTCAAGTTCAAAAACAAAAACTTACTTCCCCTCGCAATATGGTAGTTTGTTCTATAGTGAAGCCATTTCCGGTTTCGAGTGTGCGCTAGTAGGCCTAGCAACAGAGCGCTACCGCTTCAGTTAGATGGAGTCGCTCCTTGTTTAAAGTGTCCCAAAAAGTAGCAAGTCGCCCAAATGAAGTCGCCTAGAGTCCTATGAATATCGCAATCTGCTACTCGTAGCCCAGTCTTGCAATCCCGAAACCCAGAAGTATTTTACGAAATAAGAGAGAAAAAAGATAGCCCAAGGATAATGTGACATCCGAAAATGCGTTACTTCAAAAGGAAAGCCATATTGACCAGATTAGTTGTTCTTGGAGTATTGTTCTCTTATAGTATGGAAGACACTTCCATCTACAGCAGGGGTGGTGAACAAACTTTTTTCACAGCGGGTCAGATAACTGAGAGAATGACGAGCGCTGGCCGCATAATTATTTTGTTTAAATACAGCGCACTGAATATACAAAAAATAAAGACAACCAACATATTTATTTACTAATACACAAACACGATCATTGCAGCAAGCGCATAATCGCTTTTCTTAGACTCTTCATTGAGGTACTGTACAGTACTTATACAAAAAGTGCTCTGATATCCAGTCATAAAAAGTCGAAGTTTTTATTTCACTGATTTATCTAAAAATTATATTATAGTCAGATGAAAAAATCAGATTGGACCAATTTACTTACACTTATTTTTTTACATAGTAAATTTATGTCAACAAAAAAGCTCAGATGACAATACTTTGAAAAAAGAAAACGCTCTCGTTTAACTAAAATTAATATTAACAATACTTTTAATTATAATTGTTAATTATTGGTTGAAAAAAATTATCGGTTGCTTTAATAAACAAATTTCTCTTCGCAAAAGTATATTATTCTTTTCGTTACTAACTTCTGAAACGTAACCCATGCATTTGTCCTTTGTTTCGTTTAGCGTGGAAGCATGGATTCGCATAACACAACACTTTTCGGAACGTAACTACCGCGTTATACGAGGGATACCTGTACAGTCGATCCTCCTATAAGACGGTAGATACGTTCTGTTCTTTACGAATCAATTTTGTAGGAATCACAGCCCGACACGTGTGAAGTTTACGGACTACGGCTGTTTGAAAGGTTTTCTTCCATAAAATTAATCGATTCTAGACTAATCCGACTCAACATTTCCAAAATATGCATATATTTTTTGGAAATAATCCGTATAAACTACGCTATAAACAAAAAATTGTAGGATTACTTACCGAGTGTGCACCATTCGACATCCCATTGCNCATCATAGAATAGATTTTACAAAGTTCAAGATAATATAAAGATTAATGGTGCTAGTAACTATCCCTAAAGAATAGTTGCTAGCACCATTAATTTTTATATTGTCCCTTAATCCCAAAGTTCATTTAGTTGCTCCTTCTGTTGAGAAGACTGAAATTTTCTCTCCTCTGCTGATCTTTATACAACTTCTACTAGACTAATAGATCAATTTATAATGTAAATGAGAGATATCTATTAGTATAAATTAAAAATCAATCATCAAACAAATATCATAATTATGTAAATAATTTTTATTCAACAGGAAACTGAACAAAGCAATTACTGTAGAATATCAATTATCCAAACTTCCAATTGATTAAATCATCGCAAGTTTCCTAAACTCATAGTCAGCCCATACATTCGTTTTTACTTTTCCACTTGTTATGTATATTTCATCCCTTGTTATATATATAAGTATTGAAATCGTGTCAAATTTGACCCTCTGAGTTTTTTTGCAAATTGCCACATTTGAAATCTCCTGAATCCAAAAAAGTCAAAAAAATGGAAAAATTCTGTGAATGTGTGTGTGTTGGCATCTATTATCTTTAATATCTCAGGATGAGGTAAGCATTAAGAAATTAAATTGGGCATTGAAACTACTGTATTAAGTTTTGGTTGTGAAAGGTCGAGGGGATGGAAAAATAGAGGGGTGGTTATGTCATATCTCGCATGGGGTGGACTTAATGAAGATTTTACTTGTTAGCATTACTGTTTTTTTTTATAAAACTCATCTCTACTCTCAAAATTAAGTCTATATTTTAATTATTATAAAATGGCAAAAGAAAGTTTTTATAATAGATGACATCATGTACAATTTTAATTTATTTATTATGATTATATATTATTAAACATCTTTCTTTCTTTCTTTATCCCATGGTTTATTTAGAGACTTCAGCCTTGTTTGCTCTCTTCTCTGAAATATGATACCTGGTGTTTAAAGAGGCCTGTGCAATAAACATAGTGTTCCAACCACACAACGTGCTGACAAGGAGGGATGTCAGTATTTGGCCAGTATACTGGCATAAGGACGACAATAAGATTTGATGATGGTGCAGCCGAGGTCTTGACGTGCCATTGCATAATGTGGGCAGTAAAGCCAGTAGTGTAGAGTAGTTTCTGGAGTACCACAGTGAGGGCAAGCCGGAGAGTCACATAGGCACTGAGAGTGAAGAAATCTGTTCAACGGGGCCGTCTCTGTTCGAAGATGGACCAGAAGTGTTTCTGCATGCCTCAACAAAGCATAGCGATAAGCTCAAGAAATGAAAGGTCAGAGATAATCACGACCTTTGTTGCGGAGAGCAGATGTCCAGGTATCAGTTAGTGCATGAATGGTTCAGTCTCTTGTGTGACGGAAGAGGTCACGTGGCATTAGTGTTTTCCATGCAGAGTCAATTGGCAAGTCTCTATGTGTCACTTTGTCTCCAGCTTCATTTATTGGGATGTCTGCATCGCATGGAGTCCCCCAACAACTAAGGGCACTGTATGTGAACTGATGGAGTCTGCTAGGTCAATGATGACTGGAGGCGAAGAGAATGTGGCATTGGCTACAGCTTTTCATCATATTATAATACAAGTATCCACATCTTCCACCGGTCTTTCTTTTATGGAAAATGTCGAACTAGTGGATAAAACTTTACATAAATAGAAAATGGAATGCGTAGAGTTAGAATGGATTATCCCAAGACCGGATTTCCTCTTCCCGAATTTCAAGTTCATGGGGAATGAGTGGATGGTGGGCGGTACCTTCGAACCGGTAATTCATCAATTTGAAAGACTACTATTAACTGCCTCTCACCTAACGTCTAGTATCCTTTGTGAAATTAAAATCGTCAATAAATGTATCGTGTGCAGCCAAGAACGATTCGATGGACAAGAACTGCACACTAAAATGTCTTTGGGATAGTTTTTGGCTGCCGAAAGGTAATAGGATTTTCCAGCGTCTGGTTCGCATTCCATGCCTATTTCCTACATTAAATATTTGTTTAATAACTATTAACTTTTATCTTTTTTACTAATGTATTATAAATGTCACTTACGTTGCATATCTGCGAACAAGATGGGCAGACGATGGTTCCTATGTGCAACCAGTTCTGGTAAAGAAGCTGAATCTTTAACTGTTGAGATTCGTAAAAACACGTGTAAGTGTTATTGGCTACTTCGATATGGAGACGTCCGTCTTTACAGTGATACTGAAATGAAAAAAAAAAGTAAATAGCCAAACAAATTCTTAAGTGTTTATGTTCATGTGTTTCTACATCAGAATAAATTTACTCTATTATATTCTATATAACATAGGAGGAAGATTTTTAAAATTATTATAATATATGAACCAGAATTACTAAGTATTTTAGAAAATTTTTTATTCTACCTATAAAGAAAAGATCAAACTATGTGTAACCTTTTAACCTTACTCTTTTACTACAAGTTAATGGGATATAAAACCGCCACAATTTTTTCGCCGTCTTATAGGAATCGTAATTGTAGGAACCCGTCTTATAGGGGGATCTACTGTATTGTACTTGCACATATTGTGAAATTGGTTATCAAGTAAAGTTAATTACCACTGATACAGTATCCACGTTTATTTTAATCTTTATCATGGCGTTGAGTGCATCTTTGAATAAGTTTAGCATGGATCGTTAGCATCGGTTTCCGTTTATTTCGTAGGAAAAATACCCATATCATGCGACCTGTCGCATCTACACCCGTAAGTCATTGAATGACTTACGGGTGTAGTTGTGACACGACACAGCGCTGCAGCTTCCAGCATTGTGCCAGGACGATGATGTAGGACTAATCGATGCAGAAGTCGGTCCTCTATGCGCTACGGACAACCACTACTCGATGGTCGTCCGAACAATCCTTCCGTGAAGGCTTGTACGGTTGACTATGGAAATTTAAGGTCTCTGGATATTTCCCTATATAAATCACCGTCTTGCCTTTTGGAAATTATCATCTCCCTCAACTGCAGTGATAGTCTGCGTCCTCCCATGCTGATGATAGACGTAATCGTCCACAGCTGCTAGTAAACGTATGACAGACCGCTATACAGTATCCAGTGCAATGGCAGCTGCAGCTTTTAAGGTTGGACAAAACGTTTGGTACATTTGCATTTCTGGATGAATTATCCAATATGCATTACAAAACATGCTCATGTTTTGTTTTCTTGCTACGCCTAAATAATAAATAAAAATGTATTTTTACATTTTATGTCATATTTTCGTATGGTTCCTGATATTCGACAAAAGTGCCCTGGTCGAAATATTACTGAAAGAAGGTACAGTAGAAAGTATGAAGATGCAACATAGGTAGCTCTGTGGTGGTGATGTCACCCTTTATTGTTGTCAGTTGCATTAATCTTATAGTATATCAACTTCCTTGCAGTAAGTAATTTTAATAATTTCAATGTAATATTTTTATATCATTTTTGCGTTGAAGAATCACTTTGTACTTTATTCTCGACCAAGAAGTAAGTTTTTTTGAATTCGATACTAAAAAAGCATAAAAGTAAAATAACGTTTTTATTCTTGATGTAAGAAGTGTTTAATACAATCAGAATTTTTTATTTCAAATTTAACCGCCGAAAATTCCGTAGGGAATTTTCAGCGGTCATGGGTTCATTAGGAGGTTTTTTAAAGAAAAATTCATTTTAAGTTTTTTTATCTTTAAATAAGTTTAAAATTTATTGAAAATACATTATAAGAATTTCCGACAAAAAACGAGTAAAGAATTACAAACGAGTTTACAACATAAACAATAGTTATTATACGTAATTCGTTTCATCCGAAAAAAACTGTTAAGTAACGAAGTACGATATAAATAAACGGAAACTCTATTCTATGTAGAGCATCCGACCGGCAACGACCTCTCCATCTTCAGATTCAGCGTCTCTATTCAATCCATATACATATAAACTCTTAAGTATATATATACATATATACTTCTTTTAATAATAAAAATTTTTCTTCACTATACGTGACACAAATGTAAAGTCATTTCCTTTTATCACAGAATATTCGAACTGTACATCATATTATAATACAAGTATCCACATCTTCCACCGGTCTTTCTTTTATGGAAAATGTCGAACTAGTGGATAAAACTTTACATAAATAGAAAATGGAATGCGTAGAGTTAGAATGGATTATCCCAAGACCGGCCTCTTCCCGAATTTCAAGTTCATGGGGAATGAGTGGATGGTGGGCGGTACCTTCGAACCGGTAATTCATCAATTTGAAAGACTACTATTAACTGCCTCTCACCTAACGTCTAGTATCCTTTGTGAAATTAAAATCGTCAATAAATGTATCGTGTGCAGCCAAGAACGATTCGATGGACAAGAACTGCACACTAAAATGTCTTTGGGATAGTTTTTGGCTGCCGAAAGGTAATAGGATTTTCCAGCGTCTGGTTCGCATTCCATGCCTATTTCCTACATTAAATATTTGTTTAATAACTATTAACTTTTATCTTTTTTACTAATGTATTATAAATGTCACTTACGTTGCATATCTGCGAACAAGATGGGCAGACGATGGTTCCTATGTGCAACCAGTTCTGGTAAAGAAGCTGAATCTTTAACTGTTGAGATTCGTAAAAACACGTGTAAGTGTTATTGGCTACTTCGATATGGAGACGTCCGTCTTTACAGTGATACTGAAATGAAAAAAAAAGTAAATAGCCAAACAAATTCTTAAGTGTTTATGTTCATGTGTTTCTACATCAGAATAAATTTACTCTATTATATTCTATATAACATAGGAGGAAGATTTTTAAAATTATTATAATATATGAACCAGAATTACTAAGTATTTTAGAAAATTTTTTATTCTACCTATAAAGAAAAGATCAAACTATGTGTAACCTTTTAACCTTACTCTTTTACTACAAGTTAATGGGATATAAATATTATAAATTAATGTGTTTAATTAATGAAATAGTTTTTATAGCACTTTTACATTCGTGGTATTAAAATGCAATAATGAAAATTGATTATTAGTAGTAATAAAGAACTAACTGACTACATAATAAATCATCATAGAATAGATTTTACAAAGTTCAAGATAATATAAAGATTAATGGTGCTAGTAACTATCCCTAAAGAATAGTTGCTAGCACCATTAATTTTTATATTGTCCCTTAATCCCAAAGTTCATTTAGTTGCTCCTTCTGTTGAGAAGACTGAAATTTTCTCTCCTCTGCTGATCTTTATACAACTTCTACTAGACTAATAGATCAATTTATAATGTAAATGAGAGATATCTATTAGTATAAATTAAAAATCAATCATCAAACAAATATCATAATTATGTAAATAATTTTTATTCAACAGGAAACTGAACAAAGCAATTACTGTAGAATATCAATTATCCAAACTTCCAATTGATTAAATCATCGCAAGTTTCCTAAACTCATAGTCAGCCCATACATTCGTTTTTACTTTTCCACTTGTTATGTATATTTCATCCCTTGTTATATATATAAGTATTGAAATCGTGTCAAATTTGACCCTCTGAGTTTTTTTGCAAATTGCCACATTTGAAACCTCCTGAATCCAAAAAAGTCAAAAAAATGGAAAAATTCTGTGAATGTGTGTGTGTTGGCATCTATTATCTTTAATATCTCAGGATGAGGTAAGCATTAAGAAATTAAATTGGGCATTGAAACTACTGTATTAAGTTTTGGTTGTGAAAGGTCGAGGGGATGGAAAAATAGAGGGGTGGTTATGTCATATCTCGCATGGGGTGGACTTAATGAAGATTTTACTTGTTAGCATTACTGTTTTTTTTTATAAAACTCATCTCTACTCTCAAAATTAAGTCTATATTTTAATTATTATAAAATGGCAAAAGAAAGTTTTTATAATAGATGACATCATGTACAATTTTAATTTATTTATTATGATTATATATTATTAAACATCTTTCTTTCTTTCTTTATCCCATGGTTTATTTAGAGACTTCAGCCTTGTTTGCTCTCTTCTCTGAAATATGATACCTGGTGTTTAAAGAGGCCTGTGCAATAAACATAGTGTTCCAACCACACAACGTGCTGACAAGGAGGGATGTCAGTATTTGGCCAGTATACTGGCATAAGGATGACAATAAGATTTGATGATGGTGCAGCCGAGGTCTTGACGTGCCATTGCATAATGTGGGCAGTAAAGCCAGTAGTGTAGAGTAGTTTCTGGAGTACCACAGTGAGGGCAAGCCGGAGAGTCACATAGGCACTGAGAGTGAAGAAATCTGTTCAACGGGGCCGTCTCTGTTCGAAGATGGGCCAGAAGTGTTTCTGCATGCCTCAACAAAGCATAGCGATAAGCTCAAGAAATGAAAGGTCAGAGATAATCACGACCTTTGTTGCGGAGAGCAGATGTCCAGGTATCAGTTAGTGCATGAATGGTTCAGTCTCTTGTGTGACGGAAGAGGTCACGTGGCATTAGTGTTTTCCATGCAGAGTCAATTGGCAAGTCTCTATGTGTCACTTTGTCTCCAGCTTCATTTATTGGGATGTCTGCATCGCATGGAGTCCCCCAACAACTAAGGGCACTGTATGTGAACTGATGGAGTCTGCTAGGTCAATGATGACTGGAGGCGAAGAGAATGTGGCATTGGCTACAGCTTGTAAGACTGATCTGCTATCAGATAGAATGACTGTCAGACTGTGGAGTGGTTTGCTAAGTTGGATCGCCTGCTGAATACCGAGGGCTTTGGCCCCAGCAACACTGCAATGATCGTTGAGTGTTCAGGTTTCACTGATGTGGCTATCCGGAAGTACTGTACCACACTGATAGCTGTCCTGGTGCAAGATTTAGGGGCATCCACATCAAGAAGAGTCCAGCCCAGCCATTTGTTAGTTACAGTCTTGAAGAACCTGGAGCACGTGACTACGGGCAGGTCGTTGATTGACATTGGGAAGTCATCTAGGCTAAGATGAGGATGGATACGAACAATGCTCGGAGGTATGTGCCAGACCGGTAGGCCTTCCTGCCGGATGTGGTAAAGTACTGTACATGGGGGTGTACAGCCCCTAATATGAGTGCCAACGATAATATTCCATACTGGAAGCCGTTTGGTAGAGGTTGTACAGTGGACTGTACAGGCCTCTTGACAGTTGTGTAAAAGCATGAGACATGGCCAACTGTAACAGAATGTAGCCAGTCTCTGCATAGAAAGACAGGAGGGGAGTCGTAGTCAGCATGCCCAAGGCCAGCGTGGAGAGGTTTCTCTATCCAGCATATCGTACTTAAGGGGTGCTGTTCAGGAGCAGTGCCTCAAATTCCACCAATGGGCAAAGAACTGTATAGACCAGTTGGGGGAGGTTGGCAGTGAGAACACTGTTATGGCAAGAAGCAAAGTACTTGAGATACGAGCCTGCCCAGGTCAGTGTCGCCTGCAGGAAGGCCTCATGGACAGTCCAGGTGAATGTTTGTGAGAAGTGGATGCCCAATATCCATAAGGATGAGTGCTGGGGGATAGGCCCCGAATATAAACATCTCGAAACCCAATATATTTATATTTTTATATTAGTGACAAACAGTGGCGTGTTGTCAATAGAAGCTGTGGAAGTGCCGCTTTCCTTGTATTTTCTAAAATATAAATACATATTGTGCGATTATTTTCATATTTTAATGTACTTTGAATTACTTAAAATTAATTATTTATTATCACTGCATTATGTATCCTATTACAAATTTCTATACTACATATGAAAAACAATGATAAGATTACTATTGTATATTCGAATATAAATTTGTGTATGCATATTCCCAATGGAAACACTGTATTGTTGGTTACAGGACAGCTTCCGCGGCAAAAATATCTGAATCGTGTAAAGCAGCTAGATTATAGGCATTCGCGCATGTGCTTTACAGAGCACCAACTTCTCTCAGTTTAGCTCGTGGATGATACACACCAAAATATCTTATAATGCTTCCAATGATTCCATTCATTAGCCACTGGTAGGGAGCTATTTGACTAAGTGCATTGTTTTAAGATTTAAAACATAAAAAAGATTGTAAAGAAACATATATAAAAAAGCTATATTTAATTATAATTACATTGACAGATTTTCAGACAAAAAATTCTCCATAAAATTTACCTAAAGAATTAAAACTCTTTGGAAAATTGTTTTACATAATATTTAAAGTTATTAACATCTAAAAGTGATAAAAATGTTAAAACGATTTTGATTTATTTAAATTACGTAGTGAATTGCAATATTTATATATTTTTTGTCCAGATTATATTGGCAAGTCACTCAGACATAAAATATGTTCAGATCGTCATTAATTATAATAAAGACATACTAAAAGAATTATATGATTTAATATCATTAATTTTTATGGTACCATCTATGAGTGCAGTTTTTCAACCATGAAGTGAATTGATACATTGGCAAAGAACACTCAGAGGAAATATTATCATAAAAATTGCTCTTCATTGATTCCATCAAAGTATTTAAAAGCTCTTTTTCTATTGAAAGCAATGCTAGTGATGACAGAGTAATTAACAACTTTGCAGAAAAATTGCTGAATAGAGTTAGTTTATAAAAAATAATAAAAACAAGTTTTTATATCTTTGTTTCATGTCAATTATCTACTTTAAATAGTTTATTTATTTTAATTCTATTTTTGTCATTTCCAGTATTTGTTTAAAATCTTTATGGTAACACAGCTTCCCTATCATCAAATGTCACTGCATGCCACTGGTGACAAATTATTTAATATAATCACAGAAAAGTAGCCCGATGTAATCCAGTAGTTGTTTGACTTATTAAAATCTTATAATGACTGGGAAAGTTATGCAACTTGCAGTGCTCTGTTTAATTTTCAAACTTTATTCTATCTTTTCATGGATGCTAAAAAATTTTCTATATCAAACAATGAAAACATGTCATTCTAATAATGGCAAAGTGGAAATAACTCATTTCTTGAGAAAGTGCAACTAGGAAAACTATTGCCAAAACTATGATATTAGACATTAAAAAGAAGAGCGTGAAATATCAAACAGTTAAATTCCTTTATTGGGTTATTAAAGCTAAATAATTACTAAGTAATTTGGCAGTTAGGCTGCCATCTCTAGTTAATAATTAATTAACTTTCTGTCAAATTACTTAAATTTATTATTTGGTCTTAATAACCTAGTAAAGGAATTCAACTGTTTATTTGATATTTGAAGTAATTATTGGGTTGGTTGTGAGGAGAGTGAGTCAATTCAGCTGTTCATTTCTATACTAGAAACTGAAGATGGTAGCTGTAACAGACAGTATAATATTTTCATTTTCTATTTCCACATTAAACAGGTCATTAATCAGTTAATGCAATTTTTTTTTATGGCTGCTGAAATTTTTCCTTTAAATCTGAAAAAGAATTTAAACCATGAAAGTCACAAGAAGATAGAACAGTGTCACTGTTAGTGACATGTTGTATCTTCTTGTGACTTTTACATTACAGGAGCACAAACAAGAAGAGAATGTTCCAAAATAAAAGATGAACTGGCTTTTGATCACATCATGCATTCCAAGGAAAATTTTTTGATGCAGATCCTAATGTAGAAAAAAGTGTAGATGTACAGAAAAATCTTGATAAATGTACAATTGCACCTGTTGCAAATTGTATAAGGAAACAAAAAAGATTAACACTGTTCAAACAACATTAAATATTTTTCAAAACAGTAGCTAATTGAATAAATAAAGTATATTTGAGCATTAAGGAAATATTTATGCAATTATTTTCTATTAATTTTATCCTCTCACATGATTATATATTACTAGCTGTTACCCGCGACTTCGTCAGCGGAGGTTTTGCAAGCAAACCCCATTTACATCCAATATTTCAATAACCATAGTAATTGTTATATAACACCTACCGCTGAAGAGAATTGCCGAAAATCAAACGAACTATTTTCAATTTGATCAATTTTCTNCTAAAGCACAATCTAAATTTATAATTTAAATATATTAATTATAATTAATAATAAATTTTTTGAACTATTTCATTAAATCTGTTCTTATAAAATAATACCTTATAACAGCCACTTCCCCAATGTTGCCATTGTCTAACATGAAAACAAGTTCTTTCCTCCCACATAACTTTATTATGGTTGAAACATTTGGATCCAGATCCATAATATTCAAGAGCAAAATTCTTTTCTGGATCTATATGTATAAATAATTGTAAAGATTTAATTAGATAGTCACATAATAAATATAAAGTATATTAATATTACAAAATATATTTGGTCAATAATAACTAAATCATAACATGTAATTTTAATTTCTAAATATGCTTGATTTTCAGTATAGTCTATAAGTTAAAAAAAAAAATGAGAAAAATCTATAAATAATTAAGGCATTGGATTAATTAACAATTTAAACTGATTTTACAAAATGTGAAAATGTGTTTGCTTACCACTAAAAAAATAGAATTTCTAAATCTATATAGTTTTTTATTGTAATTCATTTCTAGAAATGTTGGAATTTGATTGTTATGCTTTCACTTTAATTATATTGTTTAAAATTTTATTAATTATAAACATTACAAGTTTATTGAAATATTAATAAATTTTTTATTAAAAAATATCACTAATAATACAAATATAAATATATAATGAAATTTCATTCCACTTGCTTTTGGATTTTCTAAAGCTTTGGATACTTAATGTTTATTTACCTTCTTTTTTGCCAAATTTAATTATTTTTAAACTATTTATCCAGAATAACTGAAATCTTTTTTAGCTCATATAATTAAAAATAAGGATACCCAGTGGGTGATCGGTTAATGAACATAATCCGTTCCAAAACTTTGTTCACTATCCGAACTGTTTGTTAACCAATTGCCGACTGTTTGTTAACTGATGCATAGATTATTGATTTACTACAGGTTTTTATGGAATTTGTTTAATTTGTTCTGGAGACCCAAAAAATAAAAAATACATACTTTCTTACTACGTTTATTTATTTGTAATAATAAAAATACATATACACAGTCTTGCATTTTTATTAGTCATGTTTTTTCCATTTGTGGGGGTTAAAGAATCTGTCCAATGTCGATTGTTTTTCTCTTCTTTAGGATTTTTCAGAAGTAATCTTGTTATAGAGATCCCCAAGCCTATTAATCTCATTCTGGTTTGGATGCCATTTGGATGACCTTGTTCTGACACCCTCCCACTTCTTCAAAAGAACTTTAATAACAGATGTCAGCATTGGTCCTCTTTCATCTTCCTCTTTTTCAGAAGAAAACATTGAGTTTCTTGGAGTTGTCATCAATTCAGTTTCAGATTCCATTATGAGCTCTTCAATTCTCTTTATTTCTCAGATGTGATTTTCATTACTCCTTTAGCTGCTTGAGTCTTCTTGATATAACTTTCATAGCTAAGATTGTGCCTACTATAGATCTGTTCAAGCTTTACTGCCTAGCAACATCAGACATCTTCTGCCTACTCTCTACCTTGGCTATTATCTCTTGCTTGGTTTCTATGGTGAGCACAGTTCTTGAAATTCCACTCTTTTTAGGCTCCAAAATATTATCAGTTTTTATTTTTAAAAAAAGTCCAGAAAAGCACTGACAAAAATTCAGAGAACAGAAATCAACTAGTGCACAAAAAATTATGTAAATTCGAGGCCCTGATGAAATTCGAAATTTGGTATTAAAACATTAATGAATATCTGATGGGACAATTAAACTCTCACTTTTCATAAATTAAAACCAATGCAAAACTTAACAAGCACCCGCCTGACAGTCTCGCGAAGACTATAAAAAATTATTTGTCAGAAAGATAAACAAAAGGCTGAAATTACAAGGGAGAGTTTCAAAATTCAGAGGAATACTCTCCAATCGGTATCTGATTGAGTGTCCAAGCCGACATCTCCCGCGCTCCAAAAGGTTTTGAATTGCTACCTGAAGACAAAGGAAATCAATCGGTTGTTGTTATCACTTCTTTTTATGTTTGTTCTGTGAAGTGTTTGTTGTCCGAACATAAAAATCTTTCACAGAAGTGTTCATTATCCAATTTGTTCACTATCTGAACTGTTCGTTAACTGATCACCCACTGTATTGGATAATTAATTACATTTAACTCTAGTGTGTTAGATTAACATAGATGTATTTTAGAATAATTAAATTAAACTAAAACATATAAAAAGCATAAGAATAATAAAAACAGTAGTTATCTAAATTTTAAGATAATATGTAAATTGTTAATATTAATAAACTTAAATTTTATATTTCAAAAACTTATACAAATTATAAATTTTATCTTTTATTTTATGAGTCTATATTTTGCTAATAATAACTATAAAAGACCTTATTTGTTGGGATGCTATATTAATATTATCATCATCTTCAATCCTTTTTAATTAGGTTGATTTTTCTCACAGCAAACATTATCCATGTTTACTGACATATAATTTTTATTGTGGAATATAACATTTAAATTATAATGCTATACTACAAACATTTATGGTTTAGTAAGAACATTATTGTTTTATAAATGTTAACCTATGTTTAATTGTGTTTTGTAAATCTTCATTTATCAATGTATATTTTTTAATAGATGTAAAACTACATTTGATGATTTAACAGGACGGCACTTGTAGTGAGTGCACTTTAACTACTACTCTGACTGGATTATTATAGTTAACATCTTTTTTCTGGCAGAAAACAAGTTAATACTAGCTGTTCACTTATACTCATTCCTTAACAGCACAATAATTTATTAGTTTGTTTGGAAAGTTCATAGCGATATTTAAGAGAAATAAAAGAAACTGTTTTAAAACTAAAAATATACTTTTATTTCATTATGTATGCACCATTGTTTTTAATGACATGTTGCCATCTATGGGGAGCTTCATGATACCCTCTTCGTAGAACTTTCCAGTTTTTCCTACAAAAAATTGATCCATGTGGTTTTTGCAAGCTTCCAAAGTATCAAAGTTTTTATTGTGAAGGAAATTTTGCAGAAAACAGAATAAATGTTGGTCCAACGGGGCCAGGTTGGGTGAGTATGGGGGTTGGGGTAAAACATCCCAGCCTAGTTCCAATAATTTTTGGTGTGTTCGTAAAGACGTGTGTGATCTGGCATTATCTTGGTGAAATACAATGCCTTTTCTATTGGCCAGTTTCGGACATTTTTCTTTAATTGCCACGTTCAGTTCATCCAATTGGAAACAATACTTATTAGAATCAATTGCTTGATTCTGTGGAAGCAGCTTGTAGTACAGGATTCCTTTCCATCCCACCATACGGTGAGCATGACTTTCTTTGGATGAAGACCAGCCTTTGGAGTTTTTAATGGTAGTTCATTTTTCTTACCCCATGATCATTTTTGGCTGATGTTATAAACAATCTACTTTTCATCACTTGTCACTAAACACTTCAGAAAAGGATCATTTTCATTTTGTCTTTCAAGAGAATCACAAATGGAGATGCGATCCAGTAAGTTCTTTTCTCTTAAGTCATGAGGTATCCAAATGTCGTAATGATTCACATATCTGAGCTTCTTTAGATGTTGAAATACAGTACAGTTTGATGACTTCACTATGTCGAGTTGTGTAATGAGGGTTTCATCCAATAATGCTTTGATCTGGTCCTCTTCAATAACGGGAGGTCTTCCTGAGTGGGGAGCATCTTCAAGGCTGAAATTACATGCTTTAAATTTTGCAAACCACTTTCAAACAGTTGATTCTGGTACAGCACTCCCACCATAAACATCACACATTTTTTTTTTCTGTTTGTACAGCATTTTTGCCTTTACAATAAAAAAGAAAGATTATTCATTTGATTTGTCTTATTGCAAAAATGGATGTGAACAACGTGCATTATTGACACTTAACAGTTTTTTTTTTGTAACGGACATGTCTCAAGGTCATTTATCATAATATTCATTGGTTTGTACAATTCTAGTCATTTTCATGTAATTCTCTCATATCACTGAAGAGAAGCTAAGATAATACATTAGTCCAAAATGCACATGTAAAATTTAAAACATGCCACAATAAAAATTATATATCATTAAACCTGAATGTTTGCTGTGAGAAAAAAATCAACCTAATTAAAAAAGATTAAAGTGATAGAAGATGATGATAAAAATATAAGACTCTTTCATAATGGCTTACGTGGATTATTTTGTGGAAATCGGCATTGTGAACCACGAACAATTATATCATTTGATTTCCATGTAAATTCCTGAAAAATATTAAATTACATTAAACTTCTGATTGTTTTGTAAAATACAATAATAATCTTAATTACAATTTTAAAGATTTATTCAAAATAAAAAAGCAGTTTCTCACTTGAATATATGGACAATAATCTGCCAAAGTTACTGAACCTCCATATCTTCCAACATCTGCATAAGGCACTCCAGGAATAGAATCAAAATTCTAAAAAAATATTAAGTTAAAACTGTTCAATAATTTTTACTTCATTTACAGTATATTCATTTTTTTTTAAATACAGTAAGACCCCTCTTAACACGAGATAAGTTCCTAGATGACAAAGTGCTAAACAAAACAACATTAAACGAGGTCATTTTAACAGAATAAATAGGAATAGGTGAACAAACGACCAAAAATAAACAGATTTTACTTTAATTTTAAGTTATTTTTATATTAATTTGCATAATAATATATGTTAAACAACACACAAACATATGTAAAGTTCATTTTTTTGATGAAAGTCCTGGCTCTTCTGAAATTCTTGTCTAGTGATAATCATNAGTATATTCATTTTTTTTTAAATACAGTAAGACCCCTCTTAACACGAGATAAGTTCCTAGATGACAAAGTGCTAAACAAAACAACATTAAACGAGGTCATTTTAACCAGGGCTGTGGAGACAGAGTTGGGAGAAATTTCTAACCAGAGGAGTCTGAGTTGGAAAAAATATGTCAACTCCGACTCCTGCATTTCAAATTTACTTTAGGTTTTTTATTTAAATGAAAGAAAATATTTATTAACTTTTTAAAATCTTTTTTGTATTTTGTTATAATTCATTTATTTTAAATACAAAATGCATCAATTTAATTTATTAAATATGTAGTATTCTTTGTAGTTTTTGTGTTTAGTACTTAAATTATTTTGACCCAATTGAATTTGAATATTTTTGAATCATTCCTTTATTATCCCTGCTCTAAATAAATATTCTATTTTTCTGAATGAGTCAGACTAATTGATCAAAGTACAAATTTTTCTTTTCTGAACAAGAGGCTGAAGAAGCTAGCTAGATCGCACACTTTTTAGTTGGAACTCTTCTGGAAAGGTGAAGTTGAAGTTCAGATGCTGTCGAATTTATGTAGATGTAAAATTTTATTGCCCCCTTTCTCCTCTTATTAAATATTTCTTAAAAATTAATATTTATTTGTATACAAAAATTATGTAAAGTTAAATAGTAAAAATACTAACTATAAAAGTATTTGGGTAAACATCCCAGACTTCTTTCAGAATTCAGAGAAGGGTATCCCCTATGAGTGCCTCTGCCCTCCATAGAATGACTTGGTATTTAATTTTGCCAGAGTCAGAGTTGGCCTACTAAAATTATCAGGAATCGGAGTCGAGTGTTTTTTTACCAACTCTGCAGCCCTGATTTTAACACAGAGCAAATAGAGAAAGGGGAACACCCACCCAAAAATAAACAGATTTTACTTTAATTTTAAGTTATTTTTATATTAATTTGCATAATAATATATGTTAAACAACACACAAACATATGTAAAGTTCATTTTTTTGATGAAAGTCCTGGCTCTTCTGAAATTCTTGTCTAGTGATAATCATTTGTCACTTTCTTTTTCTTCCATTAAGCAAATGTTAGTATCAAGAGATTGCATCCAAAATGCCTTTTGCACACCTTTCAAAATCTGGATCATTCGTTACAATTTGATCAACAATTTCGGTTATTGTTACCAAACTTTTACTAAGGAAATCTGTAGAGAAATTCTTTGAGTTCGTTGTTTTCAAAATCACTATTTTCCAGTTCTACATGGATTCCTTGTTCTACCAGTTCTTGAAGATTGTCATTGGTAATGCTCTCACCAGAAACCTACAGTAACTCCTCAACATCCTGCTCATCTACATTTCTTAGTCCTGCTGTATCGATTAGGTTGACAATTTGGTCAACCTAATAATACAGCAATAGGCTCTTCTCATTGAGAATCCTTGGACACCTTCATCCATAATTTCTTCCACACTTCATTCATGCATTTATCAGTTAATTATTGCTAAGTGATATCAATATTGCCTATGGCATCCATGATGTTATATTTTTTCCAAAATTGCACCAAACAAACAGATTTAAAGAAGGTACACCTTTTTGCCACCTTTTGCTGATTGGTTCATGTTCGCAAATAATCATATTATATACAAATCAATGAAATGCCGCAATAATTTAAATCAATGTAAATTTTGAGCTTTTTTCAGGCTTCAAGCAATCACATTATATCGAATCAGCGTTAATCAAGGCAGCATTAAGTGGGGTCATACAGTATTATTAAACTAATAGATATTTTTAATGTCATTATTGGTAAAAATAAATGATTCACTTACTTGAAAATTAGGATCTAACTCTTGATCATGTTCCACCAAATTGCACAAAGCCACAGAATCTCTATTATCTGTACATTCTGTTTCTAAAGGATCTCTTTTCACTTTATCACAGTAAGGATGTATGCTTTCTCCTCTAAATAATTTTAAGAATTATTTTATTATATATTTTGTACGTAACTAAAACATTTTTTTTTTCTGTTTGTACAGCATTTTTGCCTTTACAATAAAAAAGAAAGATTATTCATTTGATTTGTCTTATTGCAAAAATGGATGTGAACAACGTGCATTATTGACACTTAACAGTTTTTTTTTTGTAACGGACATGTCTCAAGGTCATTTATCATAATATTCATTGGTTTGTACNAAATTGTTTCATCCCATTAAATAAAGGCTATCTCAACTACTTTAAGAATATTTCAAACTTTAATCTAAAAATAGATAAAATAGCTTATTTATATTTACTGGTTTCATTTTGGCTAATAATTTTTACTGAACTTTAAAATGTAGATTATTATTAAAGTAATGTAATTAAACATCTAAAATTATCTTTAAAACTGATAATCTTGCTTTATTGCATTTGCATTTCAATGAGAAACATTGAATATTTGTGTTTAACAAATTATAGATACTTATATAATTTGATAGAAAATGTGAAAACTTTATTCAATTGCTAATATAAAATTCTTAGAGTGAACTGTAAAAGATTGAATCTATCTTCAAAAGAAGCTCAATTCCATCCTGTCCTTATTCCCAAAAATTTTAAACAAATTTCAATTTTTCAATTGTTAATATCTAATCAAAAACTTTATATGTTCTGATGTCATTTAATTTTTTATTTAATTTGATGATGTTTTTTAATAAATAAATAAAATACCATTATATTGATGTTACTGGAAGTGACTCCATTATTTTCAATTATGAGAAAGTATTTGTAATAATAATAATATATTTAAGTTTAAACTTTTTAAACTACAGGAGAAACTCTTCCACATGCAGGCAGTTCCATCAATGGAAAATTTAAATTTTATGACGTATCTCATCAAGAGGCTTCCTAAAGTACTGAATCTGTGATATGAACTTCAACAAGATGGAGGGGAACCATATGAACATAGAATGTGGTAAACCAGTTTAGGGCTGTTGTTTAACTTTTTCAGGCAACAGTTGTAAGATTTCAGTCTCAGCATGTTTTGCAGCATTCCAGTTAAGACTAAGCTGTGAAGAAATATGTCTATTGTGGTGCATGTCCCTGTTACATTACTGTCAAATTACAAGTTTTGTCACTATCACTTGCATATTAAAAAATACATTCTATTTCTGCTACTGGATGCATCTGATAGTGGAAATGTGCCCATTAGTGGAATTAATTTTGTTTATGTTGCATCAAGTTTGCATCAGCATTGTACCTTTTGAACATTAATCATTAATAAGTTTTCTAGTTAGGAGTGATCTTCAAAATGCCACTGTTAAAGTATTGCCTGAGTAAGAATGCAGAATGATTCTGCTTCTGATGACAAACTTGTTACATATCTATGAATGATTTTTTCCTTGTGAGGTATCTATAAACAGATTAAAAGAATGTTTATTTGACATAAATGATATATTTGCCAGCTGCCACCACAAATACCTGTAGGTTCTTCATCCTTTATCCAGTGTCAAGAACCTTTTTATTTAATATCTCTTTTGATAGAATGTTAGCTAACATTGGCATAACTATTATTAGCATGTGTAGCTTAAAATATCCACTTTCACTTAAAAGTGCAATTCAAAATTTTTATGTTGTCGAATGATTGTCACTTTTCTGATTCTTGAGTTATTTTTTAATTACTGTATTTGAATACAAGAATGATAATTTTAAATTTTTTATAAAATGTGCATGATATTTAAAATTTTTTTTTTTTGGCTAAAATTTTTGTCTGAAGAGAAGTGCCACTAAGAAAAACAATTTTCCATTTTGAAAAATTTTTTTTGGGAAACCTATTTTTGATACTGCCGAAATGATAGCTTCAAAAGTTAGGAAATGGACAATGAATTGGCAGTGTATAATTAAATCTTCCACAGCCTCAATTCATAACAAATAACTGTAAACCAAAAAGTGTCCAGATGTGGAACAGTCACTCCTCTGTGTGTAGAAATTACAGAAAAACTTGAATACTTTTGGCTTACATTATGACACTCTGAATCCACTTCATAGGAAATAGTATAGAAAAACATTTGATTCTAATAGATAAAATGATTAATGTACTTGATAAAATATATTTACCTTGATCGTCTAGTATCAATCCACTCTTTACAACTTTTCATAGCAAAATTACAACCCAAATTATGTCCCCATTTTAGAGGTTGTGACATGTCATAATTTGGTAAATACCATCTAAATTATAAAAAAATACATCATTGCATTTTTAAAAATTATATATTATATATGTATATGCTTATAATTAGCATCTCAAAGCTCAATACTATTGGGTAAGTGAGAGAGTTGTGGGTTCGAGTCCTACTCCAAGCCAATTCTAAATTATTAAATTTAATAAGAGCTAGCATCTAACAACTATCTCTAATACTAAATTAATTCATTTAGCATATTTATAAGCATTTTACTTTGAGGAATGAAAGAGAGAGAAAAGGAAGAAAAAAATAAAACACAAAATAGAATAAAAATAACAATATTTTTAAATTCTATAACAAACATAGCTATTGATCTTGAGCAAATACTATTTACTTATTAAAATCACAATTCAAGAGTGATAAATTGTAATGAAGAAACATTTAATTAATGCTGCTACATTCATAGGAAGTAAGCAATTTTGTTGGTCATCATAAATATTTCTAGCTTTATTTAGTGAACGTATAGTATGTTCAGCAAACTTTTGGTGGGGCTACCAAAAAGTGACAGACCTCAATGGCAAGATTTAATTTTTCATTTTTAAAAGAATTATTATTATTTTTTATTCAATAATAAAGACACTTCCCTCCATCTTATTCTAAGGACTAAAGTCTAAGCATTCTGTTTCAAGCAGTTGTAAATAAATCAGCTGCTATTTGGCCAAATATTTAGTATTCAGCCAAAAACCCCCTATTCTTTCTGTCCCTACTTGTTACATTCAAGCTTCTTCAGAATGTATAGAAAGAACAAGGAATTCAATTGCACAGAACAGTTTTTTTTTAATTTCAAATCTAAAAAAATATTAGATTTATACATAGATGCATATGCAATCTTATAATGATTGTATTTGTTTATTTTTAATGCCAAAGAAATTAATATAAATGATTCCAAATATTTAAAATTTGGACTGATGACATACTGTAGGCCCTTTGACATTTAATTANTACTTATCAAATAATAATAAATAAATGTATGTACCTGTTTAAATTTATTATTTACGTAAAATAAGTAATCCACTTTTAGTTATAGTTAGAGCTTTTTATGGCTCTCAGTTATAAGAGCTGTATACATCTAACGCAGTAATTATAAAATTTACGTACAAAAATGTAAGGGGTACTCGAGAAACAACTAATGGGCTAATGGGGTACATCAACAAAAAAGGTTGAGAACCACTGCTCTAGTGAATGCAAAAATCATTATAGGTGTTTATGGCAAATGATCCAATTAAGATAGCACATTTATTACTCATTTGGTTTTCAGCCAAATGATTTTAAATTCAAAAAGAATTTAAAATATGTTTACATATTTGATTATATATGTATATGCTTATAATTAGCATCTCAAAGCTCAATACTATTGGGTAAGTGAGAGAGTTGTGGGTTCGAGTCCTACTCCAAGCCAATTCTAAATTATTAAATTTAATAAGAGCTAGCATCTAACAACTATCTCTAATACTAAATTAATTCATTTAGCATATTTATAAGCATTTTACTTTGAGGAATGAAAGAGAGAGAAAAGGAAGAAAAAAATAAAACACAAAATAGAATAAAAATAACAATATTTTTAAATTCTATAACAAACATAGCTATTGATCTTGAGCAAATACTATTTACTTATTAAAATCACAATTCAAGAGTGATAAATTGTAATGAAGAAACATTTAATTAATGCTGCTACATTCATAGGAAGTAAGCAATTTTGTTGGTCATCATAAATATTTCTAGCTTTATTTAGTGAACGTATAGTATGTTCAGCAAACTTTTGGTGGGGCTACCAAAAAGTGACAGACCTCAATGGCAAGATTTAATTTTTCATTTTTAAAAGAATTATTATTATTTTTTATTCAATAATAAAGACACTTCCCTCCATCTTATTCTAAGGACTAAAGTCTAAGCATTCTGTTTCAAGCAGTTGTAAATAAATCAGCTGCTATTTGGCCAAATATTTAGTATTCAGCCAAAAACCCCCTATTCTTTCTGTCCCTACTTGTTACATTCAAGCTTCTTCAGAATGTATAGAAAGAACAAGGAATTCAATTGCACAGAACAGTTTTTTTTTAATTTCAAATCTAAAAAAATATTAGATTTATACATAGATGCATATGCAATCTTATAATGATTGTATTTGTTTATTTTTAATGCCAAAGAAATTAATATAAATGATTCCAAATATTTAAAATTTGGACTGATGACATACTGTAGGCCCTTTGACATTTAATTATAACAGTTTCCACCAAGAACAGGGTGATTGGATTTGAAGTAGTATGTATTATTTTATACCATTCCAATCTTGCCAATGCAGTACTTAATATATCCACTTTTATATCTGTTTTGTGTTCACTAATATACTTAGGCAGAGATCTAACATGGCACTAATGTAAACTACAATATCATGACATCATTTCTGAAGAGGTAGGTTACATACATAAGACTTTTCTATTGCTGTCCATATATCTATCATTAGAAATGAGCCTTTGTAGTGACAGAGATTGAGAAACAGGTAATTTTAACTGATGGGAATGTAACATTCTAGCTAAATGATATGTGAAAAGGTCCATAAATGAAGAGATACAGGTGTAAATCTTGCTTGCCAAATGCAAAGGGAGGAAACTTATTTACATAATAAAATTACAAACTAATAAAATTTGGAAACAATAAAGCCACTATTAAAAATAACACCCTTGATGCTACACAGCTGCTGCTGTAGATCACATGGTGTAGAACAATACCAGTAACTTCATGTATGTGAGGTAATAGTTGCATTGACAAGATTAACAATTTCTGAAGGTTTACATCAGATTGGAACAGTGTAAAAATAATACCTACATTTTTGAATCTTTGGTGGAAACTGTTTTAATTAAATATCATAAAGCTTGCTGGATCATCAGCCCAAATTTCAAATATTTGGAATCATTTATGTTAATTTATTTCTCCATATTATTGGGTTGTTTGGAAAGTAATTTCGTTTTTTCNAGTATAAACTAGTTTCAACTAGTTAAAACGCGTTCTAACTAAAAACGGGTTTTGACTGTAACAGATACAAATTGAAAACTGATATATAAGATCCATGATTTTGTGGCAGTTTGCCAAGTAAAGTGATGCAGTCCAATCTATCGCCAGTTAAATTTATTTAAGTTTTGTCTTTAATAAATAAATATTTCGTTGAATTATTTATTGATCATTTTGGTCAAATATTTGTTGTCATCGTTTCTGCTGGTAGCATGATTTCACATTCATAAAAGTTTTTATTGTTGCTTACAAAAAACTGATTCAAGTGATTTTTGACATTGTCATTTCAAGTAAATGTCTTACAGTTAAAAAAATTTTATAGACCGGAACAAGTAATAATCTGAGTGTGCTCAATCTGGCGAGTATGGTTTGTGCGATAGCATGTCCCATCTAAGTTATAACAGTTTCTGACAAGTTACCAAACTTGTGTGAAATTATCGTGGTAAAACACTATACCTGTTTTGTTGATCAATTCTGGCCACCTTTTCTGTTTGATGATAATACTTAATTTGTTTACTCGATGGTAGTACACTTTTGAATCAGTTGTTGAATTGTCTGGTAAAAGCTCCAAAAAAAAAAAAATTTCCTTAAAATCCCACTAAAGATAGCATCTCTCCTTAAAAACATGTGGAACTCATATATCAAACTTTGAAATGAAACCAATTCGTTTCAAGTAATCATAAACAGTTCAATTTGACTAATTTAATCTCTTAGTGATTTCACATTTGTTATTCAGCAGTTTGCTTCAATCAGTACCTTTTATTTTGTTTTCATTGGCTTCAACTGACCATCCAGAACGTGGTGCATCTTCAATATTGAAATTGCCAGAACGAAATTTTGTAAACCAGTTTTGGCACTGTTGTTCTGTCAATACATCTTCCCCATATACGTCACACAATTTTTTCTCGCTTGAACAGCATTCTTACCTTTTCGGTAATAAAAGAGCAAAATATGCCAAAAATGCTGCTTTTGATAACACAAAAAATAAACAATTGCACAAAATCAAACAAAATTTTTTACAAATAAGCCTTAAAATGCTAGCTGTCAAAATATATAATGATAATATGGTTTAGAATGAAAATGGCGGTAAAAAAACGAAATTACTTTCTGAACAACCTAATAATTTGTATATTTACTTACTTACTTTTTTAATGTCAACCATTATAGGACTGAATATGCATCTATGTGTAAATCTAGTAATTTTTAGATTTAAAATTTAAAAAATTGTTGTAGTCAATCAAATTCCATTGTTTTCTCTGTATATTCTGATGAAGCTTGAATGTAACAAGCAAAAATGCTTAATTAAATATTTTATTTTCAAATTTGGGTATCATCAGTATTGTGAAAATAATTTATGAAATATAATATATGTAAACTTCGTATATGAAATGATAAACTAATAGAATAATAATAGAAATAAAAATAATTACAATTGGAGCCATTTTGTAGTTTCTAAACTAGTTTTAAAGTTATATACAGGGTGTGCCATGAATTCGTAAACATTTTTAAAAATTATATAAAAAAACTATTTGGCTTATTTTATTTTTATTTACAAGATAGCCAATTTACAGGAATTTACTTTTTAAAAATAATATCATCTAAATGACCACCATCTCGATTTTAGCATTCTTCTAAGCGAGTACGGAAATTTTCAAAGACTTGTTGGCAAAGAGGCCTTGAGATAGCAGCCATCTCTTCTCTAATTTTTGCTTTTAATTGAAGCAGTGTCTTTGGCTTATTAGCATAGACACAACTTCAAATAACCCCAGAAAAAGAAATCTGCTGAGGACAAATTGATACTCCTGGGTGGCCACGGGATGTTGCCTTTCCTGGAAATCAGCTTTTCTGGAAACATCTCTAACTACAGGCAGGGACTCGTTAGACATATGACAAGTGGCTCCATCTTGTTGAAACCACATGTTCTGATTATAGCCAGTAAATTCCAGCAGCTGTGGTGCCAGGAACTCCCATAACATTTTCACATACTCAGTAGCATTAACAGTGACCATATGGCCACAAGAATCTTCAAAAAAATAAGGGCCAATAATCCCTTTTTTGAAACTGCTGCCCATACAGTTATCTTAGGCAAATGAAGAGGCCTAGCTTTAGGATTTTTGCTGCTCCAATACCTGCAATTCTGTTTGTTAACATGTTCGTTAAGGTGGAAATGGGCTTCGTCGGAAAACAAGATGTCAAAATTACTGAAACGATTCAACATTGCTTCGACATACGACTTGAATAAATTAAAATCATTAGGCTTTAGTTCCTGCACTAACTGGATCATGTATGGATGTAACTTCAAATCAAATTTCAAAATATGGTGTAAAGATGTGCAGGATATTCCTAATTCAGCCAAACGTTTGCACGTTGATTAAATGTGAATCGTTGAACTGAAGTGGCAACTTTCTGCACATTCTCTTCACTCTGAGAAGTCTGTGGGCCACCAGTTTGCTTTACATTTAGTGTTGATCCCATCAATAAAATGATCCCAAACAATAAAATTGTTTTATGCAAAAGGCATGCTGCGGCCCCGTGAAGTGATCCATTGCAACTAAATTTCCCAGAAATGAGCAAGCAGTAAGACCGCTCCCCGTATCCCCTACTGCTTGAGTTTGCACAGAAAGTTCAACTTAAATGTTTACGAATTCTTGGCCCACCCTGTACATTGATAATGATGTAATATGATAGCAAAATGTTATTTTAATTGTAAAAAATATCAGTGTAACACTTAATAGTATGAAACAGTAAATCTTTAAAATTGTTTTAAACATTACGGATACAGGAGTGGTCTTTTAACAAGATTTCAAATTATGCAATCTGGATATATTTGAATTCAAAAAATTGTCAGAACTATTTTAAATTAAATAGCAACTGAAGAGGGAACAAAATATACATTGTTACGAAATGTATTTGTAACAATAAGTTAAACATCATTGAAAATCTTTGGACATTTGAGAATTTCAATATAGCACTAACTTGTAAGGTTTACAGAGAAGAGAAAGATAGAATTTCATCATCTCTTATCCACACCAGTTAAAAATATCATTTTTTTAATACCAAATAAAACTTTAAAACTATTTTGCATTTGGAGTCTGTTTTATGTGCAACAGCCTGCATTATATAATACATAGTAATATATTTAGTATAGTTTATCTATTTTCACTTATCAGAAATATAACTTTGTATAAAATAATAAATATATATTTTTTAAAATCAAAGATAATTATAATTATTAAGTTTAATGTTTAAAGAAGAATTTCTAATATATATAATAAAATTGAAACAAACCCAGTATCTTCCATCAAAGCTAATGTTATCCTTGAATATACTGGATTTTGAGTATGTGTTCCAGTCATAGCTTCATTCTATAATATAAAATAATAAATAGTAACAAAGTTTTATTTTTAAATATTCAAAATAATTATACAAAGTACCTCAAAAAGTCGCTTTTCCCAATGAGTAAGTACAGTTCCATCACCACCTTGATCCTCCAATTCAGCTCCTTCAAGAAATGAACAATTAAACTGTCTTCTAACTTCTTCCTAAAAATTAAAAAATAACAACAAAAAAATTAAATCATTTTACTAATTAATGCAAATACATATATTATCTAACTTTAATGAGAACTGCTTTAATTTTTATGAATTATTCTGGACTTTTTGGAGAATTTAGATAAATAGACTATTTTCACATTCAGATATATTTTTTTAAATTAAGATACATTTCATACGAATTGTATTTTTTTTTTTTATAATAATTAAAAGTGGGATAAAGATGAGAGTTAGATAGAATACACTTAACAGTGTATTCTATCTAACTCTCATCTTTATATAAAATATTAAAAAAAGTGAAGAATATAATTTTCCCAATCAACTTTTTACATAAAACAAATAGGTTTAAAATTTACTTTTTCATTTTTATTACATTCTTTAGTTTCCCCCCCTGATACAACAAAGCATCTCTTATTAAATTTATCAATGTAAGTTTAAAAAATATGATAGATTTATAAAGATTTAATAACAATAAGATATTTGATAAGGATATTTATGAATTCATTCAAAATTATTTACATATTTAATGCAAGAAAAATTTATGCCTTTATTTTGAGATATTAATATATGCTGTAGTTTCTCTTACATTCTCTAATAATTCAACAAAACCTAATAACAATGCAGGGTATACTATTATAAATTATTCATATTTAGTTAATTGCATATATTTTAAGATATTAGGAGAATATTACTTAAATATCCAATGACACAAGCTTTTTACTTCAAAAATGAACAAAAATTATTGCATCATTGTAATGCCAGGCTGCAATTTTTAACCATATTTTTAATTAATTTAATTTAAAATATATGCTCTCAATCTCAAATTAGTAGTGTCTTGCCTCTTGCATCATACTTTTCTGTTAAGTCATGCCAGTCATCAATTTAACTCACATGACTTGTAGTCTCTATTGGAAGTTTGTATTTAGTTAATTGGGGCCTCTCCTGCCACAAATCTTTCCATATCTGGTCTTGACTTTCATCAAACACCATTCTTGAGATTAAAGAAGGACAGACATGCAGACAACAGTGGGAATTTATAGGTCTACAATTTTTTCAAATTGCAGCCCAATAATTATGAAACTGATTTTTATAGATTTATTTTATATAAAAAGATGATTAATTTAAAAAAATTTATTTGCTGGATTAGTTTAGATCTTTTAATACAATAAAAAAAAAATCCAGCAACATTTAAAACTGCATGTGTTGTGCCATCTGTTATAAAAAGTTTTTAAAATAAAATATCATATTTTTAATTATTATAAAATGGCAAAAAAGCTTAATTTTGGGGGTAGGGATGAGTTTAATTAAAAAAAAAAACTGTAAATGCTAATAATGAGTAAAATTGTCATTAAATCCAATCCTAGTCGAGATATGATATACAACTCCTCTATCACTCCACCCCATTGACCTTTAACCACCAAAATTTAATGGCATCAATCCTCCTAATACACAACCTTCCTGCAAAATTTCAGAAATTTTTGACAAAAAGCACAAGAGGTTTTTTATCAAACTTTAAACAGAGTGAACAAAATTGTGCCCCCACTCATACCACATCCATATATACAGAAAAAAGCCTCAAATTTTTTTTTGCATTTCTCAAAGTTTCAGGGTTCAGAGTCCAAAAAATGTAAAAACTTGGAGGATCATTTTTTGATTGATTGCCATACTTTCTTTCTGTTATAAAACAGAGCCAAGAAAGTAAAAATGCAAATATTATCTATCCTGAAAATTTTTATATTTATGCATTTAATTTGTTTGATGGAAATATTTTGATAGTTTAATTATTGAAATATAAAGGTGCATATAAATTTTACTGTTCATTAAGATAAAACTAAAATCTAATTTTTATAGAAATGCATGTAATAAATATTAAATTCACTTGTAGTGGAGGTAATGGATGGCTGCCGTCAGTTAGACGAAACCTGGCCGTCTTTCTCCATCCATTTACATCTCCACAAAGACTGTCTTTATCAGAAGGCTGTAAACGTGACTTAGTTAAGTCCACGACCACGTTTTAAACTAAAACAACATTTATTTACAATAATCCTCGAGTACACTTGAAACAGAGCTACACGTGCTCATGGCAGCGATCACCCGACAAGAAGAAAAAGCAACAATACCCAGAATTCTCTCTGGGAAAAACCCAGTCCCCGTTTTTCTATCCAGGATTCCCAGGAAACTCGTAAAGGAGTGGTGCCATCTCACCAGTCTGTGATTTGTCGCCGCAGTAGCATAAAATATATTTGTAAGATTTAAAGTTTTGCAAATTGAAACACTTGCAAAATTTGTTTTAATATGAAAATATATTAAAAAAATTTTACCAATTACTTACAACAACTCTTGGTGTAACAATCATATGTACAGTTTTTTTTATTGTAGTTCCACGAACTTTCCATTTTCTTTCCACTTTTCTTATAACTCTCTCACTCCATTGATGAGCCTGAACACTAATAATAATCAGAATATTAGATTATAATTTTTTTTTACTTTTATTCATGAATTCTATAAAACTAAAAGATTTAAATTATTAAATTTTTTTTAATGTTATTACATAATAAATAATTTTATTTAGTCAGAGGACTTTCATCAAATGAGAGAAGGTCATGCTGATTTTTTAGAAACTGTGTTCAAATGAAAGCACTTGTAAAACTGTGTCGTCCTTCCTAAAGATTGAACAATTAGAAGTTTTTCTTTGGTGTGTTCTCTTTTTTGTCTGTGTTTTACAATTATAACCAATTTATCATTATTTGTTTCTTAGAGTTATTTAATAAATTTTGTTGTTTTCTTGTGACAATATAATAATGAAGGTTTATATTGATATTATAATGTTCACTACATATTCCAAATATATTTGTCTAGCCAAATGTTAATATAAGAATGCAAATAATTTAAAGAGAGATTACAAAAAGCATTAATTTAAAATAATTTTTTTCCTTTCATAAACTATGTTTTATATATATATAAATTTACATAAACAAACAAAATAATATTACCAAAAGTACTAATTTAGGTCTTAAATGCTTTAAGCATCTACAAGTTAAAAAAAATTTAAAATTTTGCTTAATGTAATAGTGTCATGGTGTGCCATCTATGAAAGCTGTGGAATCACCACTTTCCTTGTATTTTCTAAAATATAAATACATATTGTGAGATTATTTTCATATTTAACATAATATGAATTAATGAAAATTAATTTTTTATTATAACTACATTATGTATCTTATTACAAATTTCTATACTACATGTGAAAAACAATGATAAGATTACTATTGTATATTCAAATAAAAATTCGTGTATGCATATTCCCAATGGAAGCACTGTAATGTTGGATATGGGACAGCTTTCAGGGCAAAATTATTTGATTTGGGTTAAAGCAGCTAAATTATACACATTCGTTCATGCACTTTACAGAGCACCAACCTCACACGGTTTAGCTCGTGGATGCTACACACAAAAATATTGTACAATGCTTCCAATGGTTCTATCCAGGGCCGGCACAGCTTCCCTATTATCAAATGTTACCGCATGCCACTGATGTAATAACAACGAAATTCTGGTTTCAGTATCTTCAAATAAGTGTGCCTTTTTAAGCTTTCTTTTTGTGTTATGTTTTAAATATGAGCAAATTATGATTAAAACAGTTGTTTAAATTGCTGTTGTTAAAGCTGACAGCAGACAAACAATATTGGATGAATTATACATTAACTTAAAGGTTTAACTAATTAACAAACATTTTTTAATTATTATTATTATCAGTTTAGGCAAGTCCCAAAGTGATTACAATAAATGAACTCTACTGTATCATAATATAATAAATCTATAAAATTTGATATATTTACTATAAACGACCATAGATGAATTGCATAAAAAATAAATTCATATATACATGTGTATATCTAATATAATAGTTTTAAAATGTCATTCACTATATAATGTTACACAAACATTAGTCATATGGTGCCATTTTCATTTACTATACCTATTATAAGCAGTTGTTATTAGAAAGCAAGAATGTTTCCAACAAATATTTGTATTGTACTATTTATTCTTTATTTATACAGATGATATCACTAAGACAATAATGGCCACCCCAGTACAACAAAAATAAACAATACACAAAATTATTTTTTTATTGTCATCATTAATTAAATTTGCTACTTTTTATACTTTATGGCTTTCTTTTTAATTTTTCAATATCATTTTATGTTAATTATAAATGGCATTTCTATTGTAACTGCTGCTTACAAGAAATAACTTAACATTCTCCCCTCATGAACTTTCTAACTATTTTCAACCAAAATTTCAAGTTGGATTCTATCACAGGTAGTAGCAAGTTTTTCTCTGCTTACTTAATATAGGCTTATATTCTTCAATTTTATGTAGTTTGAAATAAAATAAGGCCTAGGCCTACATTAAACATTTTAAAGTAAATGTTACTGTTATAGTTGTATTATGCATGAAAGAACTGCTCCTTGGAATGTAAGGCAAAACCAAAGAATCTCTTGCAATTTTGAAATGATAATTGAATGTCAGAAAATATTAAAATATATATTAAGCATTAGACAAAATAAGGTCATTTAGTTTGAAACAAAGAAGTACATACTTAAAATATTGTTTAGAAAGACATATTTCTACATTAGGTTTGATTCATTTCTTACTTTCTGTAACTATTATAGTGTACTAGGTAAGTGACCTTTGTTCATCATATTATGGAATATATAAAATACTATTGCAATCAACTAGTGTACATATAAAAACTTAATTAAAAATTAATTGAATATATATTATTTATGTTTGAAGAATAAGAAAAAAGTCCTCTGGACTATTCTTCAAAAATATACACTCACAATTTTATGGCTGTCACTTTTCACTGTAACTCCCACTTAAATTGAGATATTTATCATAATTCACACTCTGCAAGAAATAGTTTTGAGTCTCTTTAGTGTCAAAAAGCTATTTGAGAAATAAGTGAGCAATGACTGAACAGATTGGCATTAGCAAACATTCACAAGGATGTAAAAATTAAGTTATAAAATAGATTTATAACATTTTCAAAGACTAGAAATTGAAAAATAGAAATAGAAGACTGGCCCAATGAATAAAGGTACTTATTAATTATTCAAATATTTTTAATTTTTGAGGTAGCTCCCTTTGGATACTTCTGGATTTACAACTTTGAAGTCTGTGGCCATCAAGATTATCCTTTAAATCATGAAAAAGATAGTAATTATTAAACACCAGATCAAAGCAATATGCCAGATGTTCAAAGACATCCAAAATTTAGTCATACAGAAGAAAAATAACTTATGTAAGCAATCTAAAGCATCTTTATTTAATGATAGTATTGCATACCAATACAACTTTATGGTCCAAAAATACAGTAACTATCTCTTTGTCAACAGAATTGACAACTTTGAATTTCTTCAACACAAGATCCAAAATGTTTCAACTTCATGTTTCATCTTTAATCTATGATTATGAATCCATCTTATCATCAGGGATTATGCATTCAAGAATGACAGATCACAATTCCATCCTTTGCAAACTAGTAGCTTCTAATAATGTTCATAGAACTTATTGCATCTTATAAAATCCTAATTCATGAATGATGTCTTAACTCCATGATCCTAACAACTATTCCATGTAACAGATTCAAATTGTGTTGCAGTTCACTAATTGTAATTCTTGTTTTTTTTGTAAACTGTGACTTCCATATGCATCTTGTCAGGCATGCTTGATGTTGTGATGCTTCTCTCACAATAATCCTACCAATTCATCCAATCCTGATAATTATCACTTTGCCTTATTTTACCAACCCAAACACTATTCCTGTAAACCTTAACCAACTGATGATGATAAAGTTTATCACTAATGTTTTTGAAAACGTTAGTTTTCAAAAATTCTGTGAATAATAAACGTTTTCAAAAACATTAGTGATAAACTTTATTATTCACAGAATGCACTGGTAACAAGTTTGAGACAAGATGTTGAGTTAAAATCATGTTTATTTCATAAATAAATAATAGCAACATAATGCAAATTATCTTTTAAGACTCATACTTCTAAAATGATACTTCTAATCATGAGTGATAAAATTTTTGATCTTCACAGGTACCAGCCAAAAACTTTACTAACATTAAAGTACATAATTTTATAAGCTTTATAGAGTGTCCACTTAGGCATCTATCCAGGGATAAAAANATTGTCATTGTATTCAAATTTATACTTGATATTTTAGTTTTTAGTGTATGGGTTACATTGAGAAATTGTAAATGCAGTGCACTGCATATGTTGGTTATTCCGTTGTATTGGCTGGTTATTGGTTTTGTAATTGTTACGTTGTTACCATGTGTTTGTAGGCTGATGACGGGTCCTTGTACCCAAAATGCATACTTACCTAAATATGAAATATGATTATTAAAGACCAACCCTTTTTTATAAAAGTTCTGGTCCTTCTTTCTGTCGGCCTTGGTGTGATAAGCCCTGCAAATTGTTATACTCTATTTACTGTATTAGATTATCTAATTCTATCCAAAGTAAACATAATTAAACTGTACGTTTTGGATCATTGAATTACTGGTGGTGTTCCTATACATCTGCATATGCAAGATTATGGAATTCTCAAGAATTTTCTAATTAGAATATAGCCAGTGATCTCAACAAGAAAGAAAAGAAAAAGTAAACAAATTTTTTTAAAATTTAATTGGAGTTAAATTACAATTAGAACAAGAAAAGGAAGCATTACTCAGCATCTAAAAAAATGTAATTATACACTAAACTTATTATCCAATTTAAATGTTATAAGTGAAAAATTTCTAATAAAACTTACATATAACAGTTTCAAAAAAGCATTTTTTCATATGTTGTATTTAAAAAAATACAATTATTGAGAGAGTGTTTCTAAATCCTGGGGTTTTGTAGACAGAGAATTAGGACAAAGATTTGCATGTCCAGCAATTGGCCTGAATAAAATATAATCATATAATTAATTATTTAAAAAAGAAATTCAAATGTTAAAAATTACACAAGCACTTTGAAAATATTGAAATTAAATAATGTTACCTGTCTAATGCAGCCTCTTGCTGACAATGTGCAGCATATGCTACAGTTTGACCTTTCTGACATCTTTCAGTTTGCATGGCAGACACATAGAACACAAAATCTGCATCTATAACACCTGGCACTCTTGGATCCCCTAAAGTTTTGCAAAAATGACCACCAGAGCTGCAAACTCTACAAGGCTGTAATAATTTTAATATTTTAGCATAATAAGAAAATTGAAATATGAATGAAAACTAAGTTTATATAATTATTATTTTCTCTTTCCATAATAAAAGTATCTATTATTTTTGAAAAAAATATTCAGTAAAGAATTTGTACATCCATGAATACTGATCCTGCTGTTGGACCAGTAATGCAAATTACTGTTGAAGAGATTAAAACAACTGTAAGAAAATGAAAAATGGAAAAACAACAGAGCCTTATGATATACATCTGAAATAAGGAAATTACTTGGACAACAAGGTGCTAAAATTCTTACTATACTTTTCAACAAGATCATCAAACAAGGATGCCCACCTGCGACTTGATTAACTAGCATCACCATACCTATTTGGAAAAAAAGGGATATGTCAGTGAATGCATAAACCAGTATGTCTACCTTGTTATACAATGAAGATCTTTGAGTGCATCCCTGACAGCCACCTATGCACAATTGTCAAAATCACTCCAAATCAATGCGGATTTGTTAAAGAATTCAACATTAATGTTATTCATACTGTCTGCATACTTAATAGAGAGAAACAGAATAAAGAATAAGCACATTCATATTTGACTTTTCTGGATCTGGAAAAAGCATTTAACAAAGTATCACATGAGCTCATGTGTGAAGTTACCAATTTGCACGTAATGACAGGATGTCGAGCAGTGCTGATTCGTTTGTGGGAATGTTGACATAGGGACAACTCTCCAGTTACAATCAATTAACCTGGTTTATTGTACAAACATACTTAAAACTATACGATGCACGGATTCTGTCTCCTGGTCCTCCTAGAAGTTGACAGCCCTGGGCATTATCAGTCAGCAATCAGCAGTTGGAGTAAAGTATAACAAGTCCAAAGTAAAGATGATGATGTCAAAAATTCCCTTTTTTCTTTCCTAAAAGATGTTCACAATAGTAAATACAGATAGAGAAGATCTCTATTTCCTTCAAATTCTAGATTTTATAACTTTTTTAGGTCCCAAATTGACCACTTCGATTGTTGTTTCTATTCATCTCTACTTTCCAATTGGTCGTCGCTTATTATAAACTATAGCAAGATTGGAACCTAGATCATGGGATGAGTCAAATTGTCTGTCAATTCGATCCCAATCAAAGATGGTTGATCTTAGAACTTAGAACTCACATTCTTCTATTGTTATAATATGGAAAGTACACTGTTTCTAACAATTTCCTTTAAACATATCCTTTTATGGATATGAAATTTCTGCCCTTCCTTTTTTAGCAGTTTTATAAAATATATATTTTTTTCTATATATAAGAAAACAGAATTTATTTATTTGTGTGGTTCTGGTCCAACAGAACTATCTGGTTGGATTGGTTCCAACCAGATGGAATCAATCCAATTTAATATGTTATACCACATCGTCATTGTATTCAAATTTATACTTGATATTTTAGTTTTTAGTGTATGGGTTACATTGAGAAATTGTAAATGCAGTGCACTGCATATGTTGGTTATTCCGTTGTATTGGCTGGTTATTGGTTTTGTAATTGTTACGTTGTTACCATGTGTTTGTAGGCTGATGACGGGTCCTTGTACCCAAAATGCATACTTACCTAAATATGAAATATGATTATTAAAGACCAACCCTTTTTTATAAAAGTTCTGGTCCTTCTTTCTGTCGGCCTTGGTGTGATAAGCCCTGCAAATTGTTATACTCTATTTACTGTATTAGATTATCTAATTCTATCCAAAGTAAACATAATTAAACTGTACGTTTTGGATCATTGAATTACTGGTGGTGTTCCTATACATCTGCATATGCAAGATTATGGAATTCTCAAGAATTTTCTAATTAGAATATAGCCAGTGATCTCAACAAGAAAGAAAAGAAAAAGTAAACAAATTTTTTTAAAATTTAATTGGAGTTAAATTACAATTAGAACAAGAAAAGGAAGCATTACTCAGCATCTAAAAAAATGTAATTATACACTAAACTTATTATCCAATTTAAATGTTATAAGTGAAAAATTTCTAATAAAACTTACATATAACAGTTTCAAAAAAGCATTTTTTCATATGTTGTATTTAAAAAAATACAATTATTGAGAGTTTAGAAAATATTAAAGCAGTTAAACAATTTGTTACAGATTTTGCTTATCCACTATATGTATTAATAATATATAAAAAAAAAAAGCTATCAAAATAGATAAAGAAGAAATGAAAGATAAATATAGAATGATAATTGCAATTTTTTTATGAAGAAAACTTTTAAGAACAATTGAATGATGTGAAAATAGTAATATAGAAACTATCTACTCTATTTTTGATCACTTAAGAAACGATAATAGTAACATACTAAAAAATAAAATATCAATATTTACATATTGATGTAGGGATTGTCACTTGTGGACATTTTACACTGTTTTACATATTTGTGCAGAGGCATAGCCTCTAAAGAAAAGTTCTCTCTGCAATAGAAAATAGTTGTTCCTGGTGATTGGACATGGCAAGCAATGAAGATAGGACTAGTATCCATCTGTAATGTAATTTTTACTTTATTAAATTGTAATTCTGCCAGCCCTTTTTACAAAGAAATCACTAGAATGAAGTTTATAAAAACAATGAAAAAAAGGTGAGACAACAACATTCAATAAAAACATATTCTGATAAACAGGTGTATGCTAGGTATCAAAATAATTTTTATGAAATATAAAGGAGCACCAATCAAGACCATAAAAGAGATATTAATAAATTCTGTTTTCCTAACTTCATATTTATGTCTGAGTTATGGAGATTTTAAAGTTTTTGTTGTAATTTTTTTTTAAAGTTAAAGCTTGTTCAACTTTTTTTAATTATGAAAATTTAAAATTTTTATTTAAAAATATTTGAATGAGTATACATTTCCTAATTGGAATTTAAACATAACTGATTCATTATGAAAGTTAAGTTTGGTGAAAAATTAATTTTATTTCTTTATACTTATAAATTTAAAAAGTTCAAAAACTGTAAAATAAACAATTTTGTTTAAGATCCATAAAAATGAAGTTTCTAAAAAATTAAAATCAGATCAACAGAAATGAAGCTTAAAACAATACAAAACAAAGTTCATCCCAAGCTTTTTAGTTATCATTATTTATTTCTCAAGATTTTAATTTAGCTTTAAAAAATGATCTACATAAATTTAAAAGTAATTATAACACACAAAATATTTCTCACTGTTAAAATTTAAATCATATAAAAACTAAAAATACCTCTAAATGTTCTTCTGGAACAACAACTTCTCCACAAGTAGTGACATTTTCACAACGATCTATGCAGTGTTGTTGTTGTAGACTTTTATCAGGAACAAAAACTTTATTATTGGGACATTTCCTTCAATATAAAAAATATAAATATTAGAAACAAATCTATCATTATTAAGTTTTTAAAACAAAATGAACTGTTTAGCATCTCAATTATAATATAATACAATATAATAAAGTTAAGTTTATTGGAAACCCTTAATAACTCATCACATTTCTTTTTTAAATTAATAAAAAGTGCATAATTATTAATTAACAAATAAACTTAAAGAAAGTAATTTCAATTTTCATTAAAATGAAATTGCTTTCTGTACATTTATTATTTAATTAATAACTACTAATGTTGGTGAAAGCTATAAACTTTACTATAAATAAATAAATAAATAAATATATGTATTAATTAAATTTTTAAAATAACTTTTTCAATTATATCAACATATTAAAATTATACAAACATTAAATAATATATAATTAAAAAATACAAGTGTAATTTAAAACCAAAATTAATATTAGAATTGTTGTTGGGGAGGTATTTCTTATTTATGGTTTTACCTTTGCAAAGTTATTAATAATTAGAAGTCATTGTATATCTGTGATAATTAGCTTTAATTTTTAAATTATTTGTTTATTTTCAATTTGTTCTATATTAGTCAAATTTTTTTATTTAATGTTGTTCATATTGAAAGGAATTGAAAACTGCTTACAATATATAATTTAATTGTAATGAAATGTGAAATATTTTAATCAAATTTCCAATTTCTTGGTAATTATGCAATACTTAAAAATAAAATTATTAAATCAGATTATTTTTTTTATAAAAAGCTTTGTAAATATTGAGTAAAATAATTTGTTTACTTTTTCAATGAATTGAGCTTTCAATAAAATTAAATATAATTTATTTTATCTACTTGATGTATTTGTTATTATTGAATGTATTAAATACTACACTTAATAACAAATCTAAGCAAGAAATACATCTAATCATTAAATAGATTACTTCATAAAATTTTGCATAAAATAAGGATTTGACTAAAATATTTTATTAAATATTTTAAAATTTGTAATTATTAAGCAATTAATAAAATACATTTTGTCATAATAAAGAATACAATTAATATTTCAATTCAACTCTAATTACTAGAATTTGAAACTCAACTAACTTTGTTGTTAGGTTTATCAACACTCCAGAAATTAGTTGTAGATCAACTAATTCTATATTCAATTACAAATAGTCCATCTAAAATCGAAAAACATATTTATTGATTGATTTATATTTGCCAATAAATTTTACATGTTTTCTATTGACATGGGGATATTAATAGAGTTACTCTACATTTCTTTATTTTCTAATAACTTATAAATAAAAATTTATGTTTACTATTAATATTAATTTCTACTAAATATGTTAAAATTTTTAAAATAAAATTTCAGATATTTATATTTCATGACCCAGAAATTTATATACCATCTCCTTAAATCTGACTTGTTATTTACAAAATTACAAACTTCTTTCTTCACAATATAAAAACTTTATTTTTTAAAATACTTTTTTGCTGAATTCATTACATACTAATTTTACAATATTTTATACTACATTTTACAATATTTATGTGTGTTCACAAGCTATTCATCATATTAACATACATAATATTTTCACATTTCTATGACTTCGTCTTTTGAAAATAATCCAATTTGTAAATAAAAAGCTATTAATATAGTGGGTGTATTCATAATATAAAATAAAAAATATTTACTGAAAAATAATTTTGCTTATATGGAATTGCATTATAACTGGGGGGAACATATTTCTGACATAACCTGTTCTTTGTAACTATGAGCAATTTAAACTAGTACATAACTTTAATATTTTTTTCTATATCTTTGTAAATAGCATTAATTTATAAAATATTCATGTTTGGTACATGTACTGTTAATTTAATCACTTAAATCATTTTGAAAAATAATTGTGATCTTATAGAAGAGAAGAATATAATCTTTATAACATTTTAAGAATAAAATTCCATAAAGCATCAAAAGTAAATACCTATAATTTTAATTGTATATATGTTACGGTGAATGACTGATATCTGGCAAATGTCAGCATTCACACAGTCGTTTTGTGTATGTATGAAATATTTGCTAAATACCATTATTTCTCACTTACACCGGTAAATGTCAACATTCAGCATGCACTGATGGTGAATGTTAAATAAAAATATTTTTATTACGGTAAGACAAAAATGCAACTTTTTAATATGTCAAAATAGGAGAAAGCTTAAGTAACAGCATATGTAAATAAACTGTTGAACCTAAAACAAACAGTACATTCTAAATCATTAAAGAAAATAATACAATAATCAACTTACAGATAAATTATGTGATTAACGTTATACAATTTTATTTATTTATTGCAACAACTTTAACTGTTATGGCACTTTGAATTGACAAGAGTCCCTTGCTTTTACAATTGCATTTATTCGTGGAAGACTTCTTTTTGCAATGACAGTGTGTATAGCCCTCCACTTTTTGAATTAGCTGCAGCTCCTTCTCTCAGCAATATTTCTTAAGAAGAAATATCATCTATGGAAAGTAAAGTAACTTTTCTTTACAAATTACAGACTGATTACGGGTATAAAGCTGCTTGAAGGTACCATTTTTGTTTGCTAATTTATAAAAGTCGGAGTCTTCTACTCCAACAACAACTGCCAACATATTTCGGGCATCTGTACGGCCATGGTGGACATCAGGGACTTATATTCATATGGTATCACCAATTTGAGCAGAAGGAAATGTTCTTTTTGAGGTTCGTAACATTTTAGTTGCTTGCAGTAGAAGGTTCTCTTTCGCGGCCACTCTTTTTATAGAAATAACTTTGTGTTGTTCAGTCAGGGCTTGATATGAAGACGTGATGGGTTGCAGCTCCTCTTCAATATTTTCCTTTGGAATATGGTATTCGTTGTGGCCACTGCTCAAATTTTATTCAAAAGTATTAACAATTTCTTCGACCTCCATCAAAGCTTATCTGTGCTTGTCGACATACACCGGCGATTGTTCGAATGTATAATAATACAACCAAATATTCGGTCTTTCACCGACGTATTTTGTATGTGTTGACATTCACCGGAGAATATCGACATTGTGAAGGTCCGAAACCCTTTTTCTGTTTTAGATCAGTACAAATCTAGGAATTTTCCTAAGTAAAAGAGAAAAGGGGGACTTCTACGGTCAATGATCGAGACGCTCTCCTCGAACAAGAAAAAAACGGAGAATGTTAAAATATCAATAAGAGAAATCATCTCTATTTGTTTAACAGTTATTCTCTAGACGTTAGTATCAACAAGAAGGGAATAAGAGATATTTCTTATCACCTCTTGGTTGCACGTAACACGTGGTTACGGCAATAAATCGCCTTGTTCATAGTCAAACTCGACGTTTGATATAAACAATAACTAAATAGTTGACCAGGTTAAAGAAATTATTGTCAAATGATTGTTAATTTATGGATGAGAGCCATCAAACCTATAGGAATTTATATCATAAAATCATATCATTTTGACACCAATAACAATAAATTAAACAAACTTCGCTGAGTCATTTGTCCGAACTAGCTAGATCCAAATATCAACACACTAGCAGGTGTGCGG
>NW_019384757.1:253098-261343 GCF_000671375.1 Centruroides sculpturatus | reverse complement strand
TATAGATAAAATAATATAGCTTGATACTTTTTATTATTAAAATATATATATATATATATATTATTATACATTTATTAACATTATATATAATGTACAGTATTAGTAATGTACAGTATTAGTACTTTTTTAATGCTCCATTGACATACAATCCCCAAATTATTCTTAGTGGTTCCCAATTGTCACTAGTAGTTGCAATCTTGTAGAGAGTCATGATCTACATGTTGAGAATTACTAAATTAGCAAATAGCCCTTTTGAACCCTTATGCATTTGTACATGTATTTATGCAAAGTACTTGTGAAAGATGGAAAAAGGATAGATGTTCATTTACATATAGAAATCCATATAAAATATGGATTCATATAAATCCATAGAAACATTTAAAATAATTTAATTTCATTTGAGTTTACTTCAATATTAATTTAATATATATACATAGAAATGATATATCATTTTTTTTCATAAAATATTTTAGTTTCAGAATATTTCTTTTATTACTATAATTTCAATAAACTTTAGATATCTTGTTGGAATTATTTATTAAAATATTAATATATAATATAAAACGGCATCAAAAAAGTTCATTTTTAGAAGTATTTTCATGTAATGTATAATGAGGATTAAATATAATAAAGTGTTTCAATATATACTAATATTTATTAATATATGAATTATCTCTGTTATCCATCTCATATTTCTATATTGAATTCAATCAAATACTTAAAATTAGAAAGAACAAATAAAATCTAAATTCGAAAATCTATTTTAAAATGCTTCTCAAGAAACATGTTTCTTTTGTAGGTGAGAACTTTCATACTTTTCTGTATGAAGTATATTGTAAAAATTTATTTTTCGTTTATCGAGAAGTTTCATTTCTGATAAATAACCATAATTTTATTCAGATAATTTTTGAATAAATTATTTAAATTCAAAACCAAATTAGATTATTAGAAATAAAACAGTTTAAATTACTTATAAACATCAGAATTTTTTATTATTATTTTAATTTAAATTTTCAAATTAAATCTTCAAATCAATCAACTTAAAAACTTATGTAAAATTTATCTTGATAATATTTACACTTATATTCAATTACAAGTATTTTTATTCTTGTATTTTATTTTTCTTCTTACAAGTTTTTTATTATTTCATAATACAGTGGGTGGTCGGTTAACGAACAGATTGGTTAACAAACAAATCGGATAACGAACACTTTCGCAAAAGATTTTTATGATCGGACAACAAACACTTCACTGAACAAATACAAGAAGTGACGTAAAATAATGAATACCGATTGGTCTTCCTTTGTCTTCAGGCAACAATTCGAAACTTTTCGGAGCGCAGGAGACATCGACATCAACATTCTACCCAGTATATACTGATCGGATAGTATTCCCCCGAACTTTGAAACTCTCCCTTGTAATTCCAGCTTTTTATATTTCTGACAGAAACAATTCTTTTACATTTTCTTCTGAAAATGCAGATTTATGCCGATATCTGCTATTAAAGATCTTTTAAAGAAGTGGAAGGATGTCAGAACAACGGTCTTAAAATGGCATACAAACCAGGTTGAGGTTAATAGGCCTAGGGATCTCTACAATTACAATGCTATTAATTACTTCTGAAAAATCATAAAGAAGACATAAAAGCAATCGAAATTGGACAGATTCGTTAACCCTCACAAATGGAAAAAACATGACTAATAAAAATGCAAGACCGTGTATATATGTATTTTTATTATTACATATAAATAAACGTAGTAAGAAAGTATAGTCTATATTTTTTATTTTTTGGGGGTCTCCAGAACGAATTAATCAAATTCCCATAGAAACCTATGGTAAATCAATAATCGGTTAACGAACAAATTGGATAGTGAACAAAGTCTTGGAATGGATTATGTTCGTTAACCGATCACCCACTGTATATGATAATGTCAGATTAACTATTGGGCTAGAAGTTGGCCAATTAATTTCAGTGTATTCATGTAAATATAATGGCCAATTATGTAAAATATTGTTGAGAACAAATTCAGATATCAATATTAATCATAGATTCTAAAATCTGAGTTTTATACTAAAAATTCATAAGATAAATATATTTATTATATTTCAGATATTTTAAAGATTATACCTATATGGACTTTACTAAAGACCAATGTTACTGGTGTAACTCTGAAGAATATTCATTAATCCATTTAAAGGATTGCAATAGATTTGCAAAATACCATAAAAAATATTTTATATCATAGAAATAATACACATAAATCAAAATCAAGATTATAATAAAATTAAATTAAATAATCTAATGATAAATCAAATGTATAGAATGAATAACTTCATAATTATTTGATTAAAGAAGTTACATGATTAACAATATTTTATATCAATTATCTAGCTAAACAAAACAACATATTTAAATTTAAACAAAAATTTATATGAATTATTGTATACTTAATGTAATTTTATTTTATTCAAGAAAAATAATGTGAATTGGAATAATTGTTGACCAACTGTTGTAAATTTATAAATTACTCATGTAATAACCCCCTGTAACAAGGCTTGTTTTATCTTTAAAATTTTAGTACAAATAAAATATTTATAATTATATATTTTTTATATTAATACAAAGGATAATTTCTATCTATTTTTTTGCAATTGTTCATAAGTTGACATTTATATATCCTTTTTTAATATGTAATATTATGTTTGCCACAACTGTGCTTCTTAGACTAATATTTAATTAAAAATTTCATGAATATCCTGTTTGGTTATATTGTATTTTTTTTTATAAAGCAGGAAATTAGAACATAGATAGCTATATGACCTTTTAATATGATTTGTTAGAATACATATAAGTAATAAAGTACCATATTATATCAGCTTGGTATTTTGTATATATAAAAATGATACAATAATTAAAGTTTTTATCAATATGCTAAGAAAAAGTTTTTGAAAACTATTATTTTAATGTTACGTAAGGAAACATAAAATACCTAAATACTTGGTCTATCAGAAAATATCCTTTAATGTCAATGTATGATTTTAACTGATTAGTAAATAATTAAATCAAAATCAAAAAATCATTATGAAAAGAAAACTTTATCTTAAAGACTAGAAAAAATTTTAAAATTTGAGAAAACAGTAAACATTATTTGTTTTTGATGATAATTATTTTTTATAAGATGTTGAAATATACACAATACTATGTATGGATAAAAATCTATCATCATAAGAAAAGATGAATAAATTCAAACAAGAATGGTAAAGCAGCAAGTAGGAAGATTTTAAATAATAATATGTTCTAAAATTTATTTAAAATCAAAGATTCTCATTGTTGTGATTACATAACGATTCCAACAATACTTGATTACACAGAAGTGTATCAATTAGATAATATATAATTCTGATCATGTAGGAAATTAAAGTTTTATATTCACTATTTTTCCTTCAGAAGAATTTGATTTTTGTTTTAATTTAGTATTGCATTTTAATATTGTATATTTCAAATTCAAATTAATATTGCTGTTGTTTGAATTTAAAACAGCTTCATTAGATTAATACAATATAATAAATTAAAAACCAATTACCAAACAATTAATACTGTATACACATAATGTAAATAATATGTCAAGTGATCATAATTAAAGTACCCCTATTCAATGCTTCAGTCATCTCAGAATATTGTAGTAGAATTCGTGTTGACTGTCCTGCCCCCAGAGATAAATTCACACTGTACAATCCCACAAATGTAAAAAAAAAAAAAAAACGATCATCATGCTCTTGGTCATGGCTCCTGACCTGCTTTGTCTTCTTTGATCATGAAGATGTTGGGCTCTTTCACTGTGAAGACTGTTGTTTAGTCTCTGGGTCATAATCTTAGGCCCATGTCTCATCCCCAGTGGTGATCGTCGACAAGAAGTTTGAGTCATCCATGACCAGCTGACAAAGATCCTCACACACTTTGACACCATGTGCCTTCTGTTCTGGTGTCAGAAGCCTGGGCACAAACTTTGCAGAGATGCAGTGCATATTTAAATCCATCATCAGGATTGCCTGGACTGTCCTGTACAACACATTGACAATGGCAGCAATGTCCACAATGGTTCTTCAACAATCCTCATGCACAAGTTACCTAATTTTTTTGAATTTTTGGGGGTTGTGCTCATGGATGATTGACCTGACCTGTCATTATCTTTTTGTGATATTCTGCCATCCTTGAAATGTGCATGCCACTCAACACATCTTGTTCTACCCATTGCACCATCCCCATAAACTTTCTGAATCATTTCAAAGGTCTTCCAGTTTTGCCAAGTTTAACACAAAATTTGATGTTAGCTCTCTGCTCAATTTTGGCATCCATGCTGAAATCGCAAATGGACCTTCACATGGGGTCAGTGACCCCATGTGCAGGTCCATCTGCAATTCCCAATGGTCAGTATTCCCCACAGCTGCCAACACATCCCCATTCTGCACTCTGTTATCATGCTACAGGACCAGTCCCAGAACTTTTTAATACCACCTCATATAATTTTTATGTTATTGAGGTCATGTTGAAAATTTAGTAGCCTTAAAAAACAGCATTACATTGTATGCAAGAAGAATCACAGAGGATCAATTATGGTTGGCCATTGATCATATAATTCATCATTTTTAGGTTTTTGCACCTTCAAAATGGAGACCATATTGAGCAGTATTGCCTGCATCACTAAGGTCTGTGTTTAGCTTTTCTTATGCAAATAAAATGTTTGTTGCTTATATTACCAAAACTGCCATAGTGATGAATTTTAGTACTAACTTTTTTTACAGAAATGTCTACTTCAGTCCTAAAATATCATCAGCTTCATCATACTAAATTTGCTTGCATAGACAGTACTGTATAGACTTTAATTATGTTAATACACANTTAAAAAGTGGTTTATTAAAAACCACTTTTTAAATATTATGGTTATAAATATGATATATCAGAACTCTATTTTTAAATATCAAAATTTGGTCTCATTATTCAGATATTTTGCATATTCAAACATGATAAAAACTGGATTTAATTTTAATCAGAATTCTCTGTTCAGAGATTCAAATAGATGAATTAACAAAAAATAAAATATGAAAATGCTTAATACTTATTTAAACATATATATCTATAGTATATAATAATAACTTAACAACATATTGTTGACACATGAAGACCCCATAAATACCAAAAATTCAAATTTTACAGGAGCAACAAAAGGAATTAAGAAAATCTTATAATGAACCTTCACATAATAGTCATAAAATAGCTTAAGTTGTAATCATGTAATTACTTAGATATACTACTGACTAAACAACAGAAAAAATATTTAATCATTTACAAGGTTTCCTCATCAATGCAGATTGCTCAATTATATGAGCTTTTTATAAGAAATGATATAGCCAATTCTATTGGTTGAATGTTTCTGAGATTTTTGTAGAACATGCATACTCCAAGGTTTATGTCAATAAGTTTAGGGCTGCACAAGTCATAGTTTGCAGGGCCTAAAGTTTTGACATAAAACTTATTTGACCCATAGTGGCATTTGAGGTTTTCATATGTCAAAAACAGTATTCTAATTAAAAAGCATTACACATTACAAAATTTCTGAAACTAATGTATTTCTTGATACCTGTTGAGTCTAATAGGTACATTTGTTGATCTAACTCTTAGGGCTACCTCCCAATATTTAATAGCCTCAGGCAGGACGGTGGTCTAAAAGAAAAAGCTCATTAAACATTTGTTGTAATAATAAATAAAGTCAAAATGATACTATTTTATTTTAAAGGAAAATTGTATAATACATCTTATTAAATAAATTTTCATTTAACAAACTTTTAATACAGTATAACCTCCAAATAGCAGACACCATTGGGACTGAGAAGTTTGTCCACTATTTAGAGGTGTTTGCTATTGGGAGGTACTGTACATGCTGATATATCTATCTTAGTTATATACAGAATTATTTCCAATAAAAGAGAAGAAAGAAAAAATTCTGTAAAAATTAACAACAGAAAGTTATATTGTTTAATCCACAGAATGAGAAAATATCTGAAATATTTCTTTGTTTTGCTTGTACCATATTCAAATGCATACATAATAAACATGATAGCAAAACCAACTTTTATCTCTACACATAACATAACAAGCATATTTATCACCATGGATTTATGTGTGGAAAAAATTGTTTCCCAACATTGTTTCTCTGATAGTCCATTTTTGGCCTGCAATTTGAAAAAATTATAGATCTATAAATTTACACTGTCCTACATCCATCTGTCTTTCCTTAATCTCGAGAACAGAATTAGATGAAAGAAGAGACCAAATATGGAAACCTTAGGGACAGGATGCCCTGATTAACTATATATGAAATTCTGAAGAAAACTGGAAGTCATTTTATTTGAATTCAAAAGGATGCCCTGAAAGGAGTTAACAGATGAATAACATAATTCTATTGATAACAGAGAAAGTATGATGTACATGGGGCAAGACACTACTAATTTGAGGTGGAGAACATATATCTTTTAAATTAACATGCATTATACATTACAAAATTTCTGAAACTATCTAATGTATTTGTTGATACCTGTTGAGTCTAATAGGTACAGTATATTTGTTGATCTAACTCTTAACTGATGGTTAGCTGATCTAACTATCAGCTAACCATTTGTCAAACTTGAAGAACTCAGAAGGAGTTAGAAAACATTTGTGCAGATATTGTTTTTTGTTTTCTTCACACCAGTAATTGGTTCTATATTCATTATTGCATAAATTATAAAAAATCCTTATCCTAGAAATCTCAGTATTAAGTTGCTGATAAAATGATTTGTCAACAGTAGCATAACGTAGTGGGGGCGGCAGGGGCGGGCCGCCCCGAGCGACATTTTTAGGGGGCGGCAAAATTTCACAATAAAGAATATTAATATCTTGTAAAAATTTGAACCATTTCATTTCATATTTTTGTTGCACCTACAATTCGGACCAATTGAAATGAGCATGGAATTTTTCATTACTTATTCTGTGACGAAACTGAATTTTAGTCTTTTAAATTGAGATACCTAAATAAGGGGGGCGGCGAAATTTTCCTCTGCCCGGGCAGTGACACCCACGCTACGCCACTGTTTGTCAAACTACAAATGTATTTCTATTAGTGCAAAGACAATTCCAACAACTTAGACAAGGCATGTTGATTCTTTATAAATTGTGTACACATATCAGAATGATATAGAATAAGTTGCAGTGATTAAATGTTTACATATGATTGTAGCTATAAAAATAGCAATAAATTTATGCTCAATATCTCACTTTATACAATTTTCAGTTTACTAATATTTATATATACATGAAATAAAATTCAATCAATTATTCTAATTTGGAATATGAAGACTCAAATAATCAGTTGCCAGAATTTCAAACACAGATTAGGTATTTTTATATATATATATATAAGGATGTTTGTTTTGTTGAGTTAATTTCTCATGCTATTCACAATTATTGCAATCCTTTGACAACAAAACAGCTTTATTTCTAACTAGAAGGGTTTAATTAACAAGCTCTACATTAAAGGTAAGCACACCTCGTGCTTCGATCAACGCCACCTAACAGAGATGATTTTTTAATTAATTAAGATGTATCCGCAGCCTTCCCATAGCCAAATTATAGCCACGACAGAAACTGTTACTATGCTTATACAAATAAATTCCAACAACCAATTTAATGAATTGAATGCATTATTATTTTCAGGAAGTATGACTTGCATAAACAGTTTCTTAGTATGTCTTCACACATGTAGCGAAAATACAATTGCTTACCACAGTTATGTTGCAAAAAGTAGAAATCAAATGAGAGAAATTCGAGTCGAGTTACTTGTTGCAATAGAATATATTTTATATAAGTGAAAGCTAAAACAACAAATCGAAAATAGCCTATTTAAAATTTGTATTTTTTCCCGGTTTTAATATTTAAAACCGGGATTAATAATTAAAACCTTCATCAATTAAAAACAACATCTCGAAGTAAATACTTACGCGTTTATCAATTTCTCATAGTAAGAACTTTTTTCTCTGAAAGTAGAATTCTCTTTAACTCCAAGAATTGTATCTGAAATAAATTTTATATATTAATAATATAAACAATATAACGAACATTAAACTATTATGTAACAAATTTTAAAATTTATAATTTAATTTTTATTTATTTTTCTAATAATTATAAAATTTGACACCTTATAGGAGATTC
>NW_019384757.1:229603-252635 GCF_000671375.1 Centruroides sculpturatus | reverse complement strand
TTAAAATATATATATATATATATATTATTATACATTTATTAACATTATATATAATGTACAGTATTAGTAATGTACAGTATTAGTACTTTTTTAATGCTCCATTGACATACAATCCCCAAATTATTCTTAGTGGTTCCCAATTGTCACTAGTAGTTGCAATCTTGTAGAGAGTCATGATCTACATGTTGAGAATTACTAAATTAGCAAATAGCCCTTTTGAACCCTTATGCATTTGTACATGTATTTATGCAAAGTACTTGTGAAAGATGGAAAAAGGATAGATGTTCATTTACATATAGAAATCCATATAAAATATGGATTCATATAAATCCATAGAAACATTTAAAATAATTTAATTTCATTTGAGTTTACTTCAATATTAATTTAATATATATACATAGAAATGATATATCATTTTTTTTCATAAAATATTTTAGTTTCAGAATATTTCTTTTATTACTATAATTTCAATAAACTTTAGATATCTTGTTGGAATTATTTATTAAAATATTAATATATAATATAAAACGGCATCAAAAAAGTTCATTTTTAGAAGTATTTTCATGTAATGTATAATGAGGATTAAATATAATAAAGTGTTTCAATATATACTAATATTTATTAATATATGAATTATCTCTGTTATCCATCTCATATTTCTATATTGAATTCAATCAAATACTTAAAATTAGAAAGAACAAATAAAATCTAAATTCGAAAATCTATTTTAAAATGCTTCTCAAGAAACATGTTTCTTTTGTAGGTGAGAACTTTCATACTTTTCTGTATGAAGTATATTGTAAAAATTTATTTTTCGTTTATCGAGAAGTTTCATTTCTGATAAATAACCATAATTTTATTCAGATAATTTTTGAATAAATTATTTAAATTCAAAACCAAATTAGATTATTAGAAATAAAACAGTTTAAATTACTTATAAACATCAGAATTTTTTATTATTATTTTAATTTAAATTTTCAAATTAAATCTTCAAATCAATCAACTTAAAAACTTATGTAAAATTTATCTTGATAATATTTACACTTATATTCAATTACAAGTATTTTTATTCTTGTATTTTATTTTTCTTCTTACAAGTTTTTTATTATTTCATAATACAGTGGGTGGTCGGTTAACGAACAGATTGGTTAACAAACAAATCGGATAACGAACACTTTCGCAAAAGATTTTTATGATCGGACAACAAACACTTCACTGAACAAATACAAGAAGTGACGTAAAATAATGAATACCGATTGGTCTTCCTTTGTCTTCAGGCAACAATTCGAAACTTTTCGGAGCGCAGGAGACATCGACATCAACATTCTACCCAGTATATACTGATCGGATAGTATTCCCCCGAACTTTGAAACTCTCCCTTGTAATTCCAGCTTTTTATATTTCTGACAGAAACAATTCTTTTACATTTTCTTCTGAAAATGCAGATTTATGCCGATATCTGCTATTAAAGATCTTTTAAAGAAGTGGAAGGATGTCAGAACAACGGTCTTAAAATGGCATACAAACCAGGTTGAGGTTAATAGGCCTAGGGATCTCTACAATTACAATGCTATTAATTACTTCTGAAAAATCATAAAGAAGACATAAAAGCAATCGAAATTGGACAGATTCGTTAACCCTCACAAATGGAAAAAACATGACTAATAAAAATGCAAGACCGTGTATATATGTATTTTTATTATTACATATAAATAAACGTAGTAAGAAAGTATAGTCTATATTTTTTATTTTTTGGGGGTCTCCAGAACGAATTAATCAAATTCCCATAGAAACCTATGGTAAATCAATAATCGGTTAACGAACAAATTGGATAGTGAACAAAGTCTTGGAATGGATTATGTTCGTTAACCGATCACCCACTGTATATGATAATGTCAGATTAACTATTGGGCTAGAAGTTGGCCAATTAATTTCAGTGTATTCATGTAAATATAATGGCCAATTATGTAAAATATTGTTGAGAACAAATTCAGATATCAATATTAATCATAGATTCTAAAATCTGAGTTTTATACTAAAAATTCATAAGATAAATATATTTATTATATTTCAGATATTTTAAAGATTATACCTATATGGACTTTACTAAAGACCAATGTTACTGGTGTAACTCTGAAGAATATTCATTAATCCATTTAAAGGATTGCAATAGATTTGCAAAATACCATAAAAAATATTTTATATCATAGAAATAATACACATAAATCAAAATCAAGATTATAATAAAATTAAATTAAATAATCTAATGATAAATCAAATGTATAGAATGAATAACTTCATAATTATTTGATTAAAGAAGTTACATGATTAACAATATTTTATATCAATTATCTAGCTAAACAAAACAACATATTTAAATTTAAACAAAAATTTATATGAATTATTGTATACTTAATGTAATTTTATTTTATTCAAGAAAAATAATGTGAATTGGAATAATTGTTGACCAACTGTTGTAAATTTATAAATTACTCATGTAATAACCCCCTGTAACAAGGCTTGTTTTATCTTTAAAATTTTAGTACAAATAAAATATTTATAATTATATATTTTTTATATTAATACAAAGGATAATTTCTATCTATTTTTTTGCAATTGTTCATAAGTTGACATTTATATATCCTTTTTTAATATGTAATATTATGTTTGCCACAACTGTGCTTCTTAGACTAATATTTAATTAAAAATTTCATGAATATCCTGTTTGGTTATATTGTATTTTTTTTTATAAAGCAGGAAATTAGAACATAGATAGCTATATGACCTTTTAATATGATTTGTTAGAATACATATAAGTAATAAAGTACCATATTATATCAGCTTGGTATTTTGTATATATAAAAATGATACAATAATTAAAGTTTTTATCAATATGCTAAGAAAAAGTTTTTGAAAACTATTATTTTAATGTTACGTAAGGAAACATAAAATACCTAAATACTTGGTCTATCAGAAAATATCCTTTAATGTCAATGTATGATTTTAACTGATTAGTAAATAATTAAATCAAAATCAAAAAATCATTATGAAAAGAAAACTTTATCTTAAAGACTAGAAAAAATTTTAAAATTTGAGAAAACAGTAAACATTATTTGTTTTTGATGATAATTATTTTTTATAAGATGTTGAAATATACACAATACTATGTATGGATAAAAATCTATCATCATAAGAAAAGATGAATAAATTCAAACAAGAATGGTAAAGCAGCAAGTAGGAAGATTTTAAATAATAATATGTTCTAAAATTTATTTAAAATCAAAGATTCTCATTGTTGTGATTACATAACGATTCCAACAATACTTGATTACACAGAAGTGTATCAATTAGATAATATATAATTCTGATCATGTAGGAAATTAAAGTTTTATATTCACTATTTTTCCTTCAGAAGAATTTGATTTTTGTTTTAATTTAGTATTGCATTTTAATATTGTATATTTCAAATTCAAATTAATATTGCTGTTGTTTGAATTTAAAACAGCTTCATTAGATTAATACAATATAATAAATTAAAAACCAATTACCAAACAATTAATACTGTATACACATAATGTAAATAATATGTCAAGTGATCATAATTAAAGTACCCCTATTCAATGCTTCAGTCATCTCAGAATATTGTAGTAGAATTCGTGTTGACTGTCCTGCCCCCAGAGATAAATTCACACTGTACAATCCCACAAATGTAAAAAAAAAAAAAAACGATCATCATGCTCTTGGTCATGGCTCCTGACCTGCTTTGTCTTCTTTGATCATGAAGATGTTGGGCTCTTTCACTGTGAAGACTGTTGTTTAGTCTCTGGGTCATAATCTTAGGCCCATGTCTCATCCCCAGTGGTGATCGTCGACAAGAAGTTTGAGTCATCCATGACCAGCTGACAAAGATCCTCACACACTTTGACACCATGTGCCTTCTGTTCTGGTGTCAGAAGCCTGGGCACAAACTTTGCAGAGATGCAGTGCATATTTAAATCCATCATCAGGATTGCCTGGACTGTCCTGTACAACACATTGACAATGGCAGCAATGTCCACAATGGTTCTTCAACAATCCTCATGCACAAGTTACCTAATTTTTTTGAATTTTTGGGGGTTGTGCTCATGGATGATTGACCTGACCTGTCATTATCTTTTTGTGATATTCTGCCATCCTTGAAATGTGCATGCCACTCAACACATCTTGTTCTACCCATTGCACCATCCCCATAAACTTTCTGAATCATTTCAAAGGTCTTCCAGTTTTGCCAAGTTTAACACAAAATTTGATGTTAGCTCTCTGCTCAATTTTGGCATCCATGCTGAAATCGCAAATGGACCTTCACATGGGGTCAGTGACCCCATGTGCAGGTCCATCTGCAATTCCCAATGGTCAGTATTCCCCACAGCTGCCAACACATCCCCATTCTGCACTCTGTTATCATGCTACAGGACCAGTCCCAGAACTTTTTAATACCACCTCATATAATTTTTATGTTATTGAGGTCATGTTGAAAATTTAGTAGCCTTAAAAAACAGCATTACATTGTATGCAAGAAGAATCACAGAGGATCAATTATGGTTGGCCATTGATCATATAATTCATCATTTTTAGGTTTTTGCACCTTCAAAATGGAGACCATATTGAGCAGTATTGCCTGCATCACTAAGGTCTGTGTTTAGCTTTTCTTATGCAAATAAAATGTTTGTTGCTTATATTACCAAAACTGCCATAGTGATGAATTTTAGTACTAACTTTTTTTACAGAAATGTCTACTTCAGTCCTAAAATATCATCAGCTTCATCATACTAAATTTGCTTGCATAGACAGTACTGTATAGACTTTAATTATGTTAATACACACATGTATACAGTACTTTAATAATAATATAACTATTTTCATAATTTAAAGTTTTTATGTTATTATTTATGTTTATAATATATTTATTAAAATCTAAAAAGGTAAATTTATGAAATAAAGTAATAAAGCCAACATCTTACATTTATAACTTGAAACTTTTCTTTTGGAAGCCTGAAATATTTAATTTTTATATTTAATATTTTGTGAATATCAATTTCTCTGTAAGTTAAAAATATTAAAGTAATAAATAATTATTTTAAAATTAATTAAATTTATTGCGTATTATTATTTACTTATACGGGATTTAATTAAATTTTAAACTGATTCAATTTTAAAATTATATCAACAAAATTGAATTATCTCAAATATTTTTCAGAATTCTTTTTAACGTGTAAGACATTAAAAAATAATAGTTCATTTAATATAAAATCCAATTATTATTAATGAATTTTTAATAACAAAAATGTTTGTATTTTTTTTTTTCATTTTTAAATTAATTAAAATTGATTTTTTTAAATTACATTAAAAGATATTTTAATTATAAAATATTTTAATATTTATTGTCCTTAACTGAATAAATATGATGTAAACTTGAAATATAAATAAAAAATATATCTTCATCTACTGTATATATTTTGAAATAGAAAACAAAAAATATTACTAAGAAAAATATTTCATAACAATTTAGAAATTGTTTTGAAATGAATAAAAACTTTAAAATTAATGAAAAAATTTAATTAAACTGTATTAATTTTTTTAATATATTAAAAAATTCTTATCTTATTATCCAAGAATCAATATTTTAAACTTTAAACAGTGCTATTTTAGAAATTTATTTAACAAAACAGTCATAAATTTCATTTATTTTAGCAAACTTGGCTTTAGAATTTTTTTAACAAACATTTATAAATTTTGATTATTTTTGCTATTGATATTGTATTGAAATTTTCATTTATATTAACTGATATAATAGTAAATATAATTAATTTATAAATTCACTTATATAAATTATGGTTTATAAACTTAAAACTCTAAAAAATTAGAATGTTAAAACTAATAAGGCAAAGTACAGCACCTAATAAAATTAAATCTGTAATATTTTAAATAAAAGAAAACTGAAGATTTTCGGGCAATATTTAATTTATAAAGCATTTATATCTTACTTGATAACATGTATTTAAATAAATATCAGAAACTGTAATTAATATTGCCAAAAGTTTTTATTTTTAATAAATTTCTTAAAATGTTTAAGCAATTTTGGCAATAAACTGAATATAATTAATGAAAATAAAAACATCAAAAGCATAAATATTTTTAATAGCAAAAATTTCTTAAGATTCTCTATTAACAAAATTGTTATCAACTTATTACAATTCTTTTGGTTTATAATTTAGTGTTGCATTGTTAAAATATGCATATAAACATTTTCTATATTGATAATTATACAAATGATAAATATATAAAAATACAGGCAATTGTTATTAAGTATATTGAGAATTTAATCAATAACTGTGATTTTTATTCATAAGTGTAATATTAAAAAAGTGATATTTTTTCATTTTATTCTACTATTATAACTATTTTATAAAAATTAATATTTATAAAAATATGATATATTTTTAATACTTATTTTAACTTACCTGTGAACACTTTTATCATAAAAAATTTTTATTCTTAATGGTTGAGTTATACTTCTTTTACGCACAATATGAACTGGTTCTAGATGAACATGTTGAATCTATAAAATAATTATTTTTGAAATATATAATTACCATAAAAATTATTAGACAATTTAATTATATTGAACCAACTTAAAAAATTCCTAACTGGATTAGCCAAATTACATCTTGTTTGGAATTTTTATTAGTTCATTGACCTTAGATTCAAAAAATCAAATGTGTTCATGATTTAAGCAAACAAAATTCTGACTTCTATTGTATTTCATGATATATAACAATTTTAATAATTTATTTATATATGCTACTAATACAGTATATATTAAACAGTTCTTTTAAATTTTGTAAAATCTTTATCCTTTTATAGTATTACATTGATAAGCTTCATAATTTGAATAATATTTATATTTTTCAGAAAATAAATGTAAAATGTAATGATTGTTTAGCATTCAATCTTAATATTTTTTTCATTAAAATTTAAAAATATTTATTAAGACATGCATTATTGGTTTTATTGGCTATATCTTTACTTACATTTGAATTGGATTACTTGTATTTTGAATTAATTAAATTACAAAATTCTTTAAAATAATTTTAAAAATTTCTAATGTCAGTTGAAAAAAATCAATATATTAAATAGTTGAAATAATATAAATATTACTGTTTTAAATACATTAATATAGATAAAAGCCTAGTGTCATGTATGACACTTCATTGTGTTGAATAAATAAATAAGACAGACAGACATGGTTCATATATAAGAAGCTTAACTGATACTTAAGCATTGCTTTATATTTGAAAAATATTTTAACATATAAATAACTACTAATAATTTTATAAAATGTTTTAATTAAAAAAGTTATTTTCTATTACTATCTTTAGAATATCACATATTAAAAAATTATCTGTAATTAATATAAAATCTAATATTTATAAATTTAAACTTAAATTTTCATGAACTTGCATAAGGTTTATTGGTCTTTTTTTTATGACCTATGATAAAATTCTCACCTATAGGTAATTGAAATATTTATTTTTATATTATAAAACAGAATTAAATTATATTTTAAACTTCAAATTTATAGTTTACATTGAGAACTATCTGAGAACAAAAATATTTGAAAATTTATATTTTCTTATAGTAAATAATTGCTTGTTTAAATATATTTTTTCAGGTATTTTAGATTTAGGATATATTCTGAAATTCTTTTGAAAATGTTCTAAGGATTTCAAGGATAAATAAAATTAAAACACATACACTATAATAAATGAAAGAATTATTAAAATTGTGTCTTTATAATGAACTACTTAACTTGATAACAAAATATTTTTTACAATTGTTTTACATAAAAATTTTAGGTTTTTGGATTTTTCTATTTGTTGTATTTTAAGATGATTTTAAACATTCAGTAAATACTTAACTACTTTTAAGTTGTCCATTTCTTTCATTCAATGCATATTGCAATGCATATTGAATTAGTTTTAACATAATGTTACCTCTATCTTTTAAGAAGTTAATTTAAAATATCTTCTAAAGCAGAAGGATAAAATTATTTTGATAAATGTGTTAATAAAGCAACATGGATGCATTTATTATTATTTCTGTATCTCTTTAATGCATAATTTTAAAATAAGCTGTAGTTTGTAATTTTAAAATAAGCTGATGTAGTTTAATGATTAAAGAAATGTAAAAATATTTAATTTGAATAAAGTAATCTTGTTTTTTTACAAAAAATTTTCTAACTTAAATCTTTCTTTTAATGTTGCATTACAATTCTTCAAATAAATATTTAGTATGTTTCTATTTTTTATATAAAATTTTTTAAAATTTGTCATATTCTATTATGTAAATAATATTTTAATTCAACTGGATAACACAGCTTATTTCAAAAAAGACAAAAATTATTATTAACTTAAAATTAAAATCATTCTAAACTGCAATTTGACAGATACTAAAAGTATATAAATTTCAATTAAAGGAAATTTATATATTTTTAACCTATATACATATTTGGATAGACTTAAAACATTTCAAAAAAGACACTTTATTATAATTAACTTTGGAAATTTTGTTGATTTAAATAGCAAAATTCACACAACAGTGATGTATTAAATACAGTTTTATTATTTACTAATGTTTTATTAAGTAATATTCAAACAAAATTTTTACTTTTCTTCAGAACATCCAAAACAAAAGAAAAAATCCCAAAGCAGTTAAAAAAATAAGTCATTAAAGGACTTATTTTTCTTCTGCTTTAAACATTGAATGATCTAACAATACAAATTCTATTTAAATACATAATAGACAGAATTACTGTATATAAAAGATTACTTATTTTTGCCTAAAATCTTAAGTAATTTTGATTGAGTCGAATGAAATCAGAAATTGAGTGACAGAAATTTAGAACAGTGTTTTGAAATTCTAATATGAGTAGACCTAATACTAGTAATATGAAAAAAGATTTTTATAATAAATTGGGAAAAAATCTAAAAATTGTTACAGGATTCTAAGTTTACATAAAACAACTTTCATAATTTTAATAAACTTACAACATATCTGGGTTCTTTTTTAATGAGATTTAATTTGTTTACAAATTATATGGGTTGAGAACTCAATTGTAATAAAAATTGTTATTAATATTAAGGATGATAAGATATTAATTGTTTCAAAATAATGAAATTTATAATAAGTATGCATTATATACAGTATAGAGGGTGTAATGAAATATTTTAGAGATAGACTCTAAGGTAAAAATAAGCTTAAAATCCTTTATAAATGTTTTTCAAATTCCACACTGATTTTGCCAAAAAAAATCAAATCAGAAACTAATTTTAAACCTCCCACCAAGATGATACAGAAGTGAAAAACAAATAACTGTGTTACCAATGCACACAAAGTGAAGCTTTATTTTTAATGTTGAAAATTATTTTTTGTATACATGGAAATTGAACTGTCAAAATGTCCTCTGCATCCACGGAGAATATTCTGAGCAGTTCTTTTAAGTTATTCTGTTTAATTTTATAAAAAGACAAAATATTATTCAAAGTAAATTTACATTGAAAAACTCTTGCTTTACAACAATACTTTTTTTACTGTAAAGCAAATGGATAATGCAAGATCTTAAAGTGGCTAGGTTTTGTGTACACTTATTACAGTAGAGCCTACTTGGGCAACATTTAGTTACCTCAATCTGTTGACAGAAGCATAAAAAAATACAAACTTACTTTAAAGATTTGACAACTGTAGTGTTAGTACTTTGGCACAGAATTTGAAAAGTTTAGCAGGTCAATCTCAAAAATGAAGCAGATTTTGAAATAAATTTATATTTTATATTTAAATTTATATTTTAAGCTTAATTTTTGAATTTATCCCTGAAATATTGGCATAGTTTCATTACATCCTGTTTATACTACCATATGTTCTTTACACACACACATACATATATATATATATATATATATATTTAGTGTGTTNATATATATATACTGTATGTATATACTGTATATATACATATATACTGTATATATATATGTATATGTATACATACATACATACATACATACATAAAAAGCAATTATTTTAAAAACAATATTTTAGTATAACTTGCATAAATATGCAATTTTGAAAGAAATTTAAAATTACTAAAAGTTTTGAAAAAAACATTTATTAATTGAAAACTTGTTTAATGGAATATGTAACAAACATATTACATTTATATTTAATTTATATGATAATGCTTTTTAAACAGTTGTATTTTTGTATTTAAATTATCATAATAATAGTATAATAATAATAAATTTTGTCTTTCATAATATAATTTTAAAATTCTATTATGAAATAAAATATTAAATAGGTATACAACAAAAGAAAAAAAAATCAAACAAATATATATCACTGCAGTAGAGATTTTTATTATTAAAGCAATAAATTTAGGTTATTATTATTTTATAAATCTTTCTTTTAAAATTTATTGTTGATGACAAATAAAAATATATCTTAGTCTTTTTAATATAATTATATAAAACCAAGAATACTATAAAACCTAATAACTGTACTATAAATTATCTTAACTAAAGATATTACACCACAACAAACGTAAATTGAAATCTATTACCAAATTTCTAAGTTCAATTTTTTAATTACATTTTTATAATTTAATAAACTTGAGCCATTCTTACTACTACTGCACTAACTTAGTTATCAAAAGAATCTAAAGAAAATCTTTTGAAAATAACCTTTTAAATTGTTAACTGATTCAGCTAGAAGATTTAAAAAATTGATCATTGTAAAGCTTATACATTTTGCCAGTTTGGTAACTAATAAATAAATTTATATCAAAGACATATATGATCAAAATTATTAAATATATCCACTTCAAATATAAAGTCAACATGTACTGAAAAAACTAAAATATTGTAACTTTAGTTATATATGAAAAAAATAATATACAATCAAACAAATGAAATATGATAAAAATGATTGGCTGAAAACTTGAAAACTACTGAAATTAGATTTAAAAAAATAAATCCAATAAATTTGATATATCCAACAATTTAACTATTCCAATATAGGATAACTGTCATCTTGTAAAAAAACTGTAACAGGTATTTGAGAAAAAAAAATTCCAGATAAAACCTGTCTGCTGTAATATTTAAATGATGCAGTCTTTCACAGATTGTACAAGCTTTTTACATTGGAACGCATAGTCATGATATTCTGAAAATAAATCGATCGTTGATAGGAAAAAACAGAGAAGAGAAGTAAAAAAATTGGTAAATGACAAAAGAAAACGATTTGTCGCTTCAGCAGAACTGAAAGTGACGTCGACGACGTTCATTAATCACCATTGTTTGTTGCTCCCTTATAAAAGACGGTGATTGGTTTGGTGTGAGATTCGATTAAACGAATTTTATTTCTGTAGTTGTGGAGGAAAAAGTCGAAGTTCACTGGATGTAGCCACTATCTCATCGGTAAAAAGTAACATGGTTCAAAATCCAAGTACAATATGACAGCAGATAAATTTATAATGAAACGCTATAGGCTATATTATAACTTATCGGCATTATTTAAGACAACGTAATTTTTAAGTCAATTTACTTTCATTGACTTTTGAATAATATTTAAACTTTAAAATTTTTAATTATATTATAAACACGATTTTATGTAAAGACGGATTCAAGAACAAATCTTAGAGAGGGCGATTTTTAATTATTTTAATATAAACAATATAAAAGTTTTATCGCTTTCATAAAAATGGAAAAATGTAAATCAAAAGTAATTATGAAAATATTAAAATATAAACATAATTTTAAAGAAATAATGAAACCTCTATTAGCAATAAAAAATCGGAGGGCTTTTGCCCCATCGCCCTCATAAGAAAAATCTGTCCTCCAGTAGGTGATTTCGGCTTAGCGAAATTGAATTTTTGATTTTATCAACGATAAGAAATTTAAAATTTATATTTTAAATATAACAGACGTTAAAATGTTTTCAAAGTTTTTCTAATTTCGATTTAACATTCGAAATTACATTTGCAGATATATAAATATAATTAAAAATGCATTAATGGATTTACACAATTATTATTGTGATTTACATCTTTTACAACTTTGAAACTTACTTTTATATATTTTAACATTCTGTTTGTAATGTGCCGTCTGTGTTTGGTTTAATTTAAAGACGTGTAAGACCACAAATCAATATTAGCATAAAATGTTTCCAATCTTTTTTTTTTTTTTGATAGAGCAACGCGGAAGAAATGGGACTCTGTTGCTTCACATTATCCCTCCATTTCCATTTTATCCGGCAGATATCACATCGTATTACATATTATCAGAATCATTTATATTTTCCTAACTAAATTAATGATTTAGTTTAATACGGTTCGAACGAATTCATTTCCTGTCGTCCACAGTAAATCATACTAGACGACTTTTATCGTTTAGAAAGAGCAGGTAAATGGAATGGGAATGGAGAATTACAAATTGATTTTAGATAAGTTCAATGGTCAACTACAAATTGTCTTATCACAAACACCTCGCTTAATCAATGGACGTGACAGAAAGCCAACAGTGATGTTGCAAATGAGAAACAGATGGCGGCAATGATGGACGAACTGCATCTTGAACAAAGTCACTTTCATGCAATGGAGCGATATCGAAACATCGTCAAACTAATTACTGTTAATGAAAATCATTCATTAAAACAATTTTCCTATATATTTATATATTCTTTTTTTCCCTCCTCTATGTCTGCTCGATTCCCCCACTTTCGACTTTTCCAGACAACAAGCATCTTTCACTTAACGTTAATTGCTTTTGCATGTTCCTCCTTCTGTTGCGTACAATAGCTGATATGTGACATAGAACTTCATCACACGTTTCTTTCAACACCGTAATTATTCTGCCCAATAATTTTAGACATTCCTTTAGCAACTTTTTAGCAGAATTTATTCTGATCGAATAAATTAATTTACGACATTTATAATTTAAACAGACTTTAAACTGTTCTAAAGGAAGTATTCTGAATGGAGTCGTTTCCTAAACAAACTACCTTATAGAAAATGCGTAAATGCAGCTGTATTGTGCAACTATCCGTCGCCAAGCAACGTGAATAGAAAAGTCGCTCTTTCTGTCTACAGATAGTGATATATATTCATGTTTGAATATTCATTCCTGCAATCCAGTAAACGGAGTAAAGGAAGAACTTTGAAACTTAGATTTGGTGAAAGATAAAAACCACAATTAGGTGTGCTTGTAATGATTCTGACAGATCAATCGCGTCTTTCCCAAAATCTGCAGTCCAAAATCACGTCATTCGTTCACGCAACTAAATCACGCTATTCGTGAAGAGAAAACGCATCCGTGACGTCATTCACCTTTAGACTATTCTACAGTTTTCCACTCGGATGCTATTTTTAGTCGACAGATTGACCTGGATAGATTTGATCCCTCAATAACCCATGGAGTGTCTTCCAAAACATTTATCAACTGAAAACCAGATATAACGACAGTTCTATATCACAGAAAACTTATTCTGAGCCAAAGCAGCCAAGCATAAGAGAATTCCATTTTCAACGACAGAGGAAAATGGATCGGTGTGTGTTTGCACAGACGGAAATCCACTTGAATACCGGACGTTCCTAGTTCAACATTCTGATCTGAAATACATACGAGGTATATAGTAGTTCAATAGTCGACTATACAATTATAAAATTAGCTCTTAAGGTGTAAGTTACAGAGTAGTTTATTCTTTTGAGCACGTTATTATTAAACATGTAACAAAAAAGAGAATTTACGTAAGTCACGCGTGATAAAATGTAAAACAATAATAATAAAATAGCATTAACTTCTCTTCTCGTACTTCAAGGTTTCGTCCCGTAAACCACTAAAACCATAAAATATTATTTATGGTATGTTTCATAGCATAGCATGTTAAAACACAATCACTAAAAATTTTTATATTATATGAATTTGTTGATTTTTTTCGGAAAATATCGCATTAATTGTTGGGAAAGCAATTTACATTCTCTACATACTTTAAATTATTATTATCGTATTAATGAGTGTATCATTTAATGGAATTCTGCCGTAATGGTTGGAATTTGATTTAATTTTAGAAAGTGTAATGAAGTTCGCTAGTGTCTTCTTTGAAAAATACCGATTAATAAAACATTCTAAAATTTTCAATTTATTCATATTCACTAAACGCATTAAAGTATGCGTGAATTTCCCTTGCGTTTGCTATGCAATGATATATGTTCTCCTACAAAACTATTTTTCATTACGGACTAAGTTTGGAGTTTAAGTAGTTATTCTGAGGTGAATTAATCCACGGTGGAGTAACTTCATCATTTAAGTAAAATTATATACATTTTATGTATAAAAGTGTTTTTGAAAGAAGCTAAAATTGTTTTCTAGCATTTTGCAAAGTTTTAAGTGCTTTCAATTTTCCAATCTTGTATTTTCGTTTATAAAAATATTTATTATTATCATAAATTTAAATATCAATAAAAATTATCGTTCTGATAAGCAAATATTTGTTTCATTATATTTCCAACATATAATATTTGCTTCAAATAATTAAAAATTAAAATTTCCTAATTCTGAAGATTGAAAAAATTTTATTTTGTGACGTCATTTTATGATATCATTACAATTCGAAAATTCAAATTTTTTATTAAGAAATGTGATACCAATATAAGCTGAAAAACGAAAATAAAACTTTAATTAAAAAATTGTACATTATTCATAAGTTTTAGTGGATAATTTAATAAATAACTCATATTTATAAAATCGTACGAACAACTAATAATAATAATTGAAATTAATGTTAGATAAACGTTTAAATACTAAAATGTCGAGCGAAATTTTATTATTTTATATATTTGACTTTTTATAGAAGAACTTCTTATTCAGATTTAATAACATTATCCTGTTATATTCCAGAGTGTGGATAAAAAAATTTATACAGTTAAGAATCATTTTAATAAAAAATTTAGTCAAATATTTTAATTCAATAAATGAAATATTTGCTGAATTGATATTTCCAGGTTTTTTTTGAAACATCTTACATTTATTAAATACATTAATAATGTCCTGTTAAATGCAAAACATGATCTTTCTACATTATTTTTAAAATAATGTTTACGATGGAATTTATAAATAAAACTAAATATTTAATCAATTAAGCTTTAGATTAATCTGTTTATAACAATTCAATCCAGAAGCTAGCTTTATAATTTGTTTTAAGTACATTATTTATAGAATAAACTATTATTTTTTTATTCCTTTCTTATAAAAGTATTTCATTTTTTTCTCTGTAGAAAATCTGTTAGATTAAAATTAATTAATTTTAATTATGCTAGTCAGTGTTTTTATAAACTTGTTAAAATTTTTTGTGAAATGAAAATATTTATTTTATGTAAAAAGTAAAAACACAGAGTAAAAATATTCTCAAGATGAATAAAATAATCTGAAAACAACATAATATATATATATATTCTGTCGAAAGATGCTGATTATAGTAGTACTGCTTATCATTGCAAAATTAGAACGATTGATTATCTATAAATGCTTGAAATGTCGATTCTAAAGTCATTTGACATATATTAAATTTAATACCGGATATACAAATTAAGTAAAATTTAAATAGTTTGAAACATTGGCTTAAAGGAATTCCAAAAATAGGATAACGCAAATGTTCTTTTTTTTGTTTTAGTTGTTTTTTTTATTGTTCACTTTCGTTAAAGTAAAAAAAATATCTTGTTTTTTTAATATATAATAAAAAACCAAAATATCTTCCTTTTTACTATTTATTTTTTAAATCTCCTAGAAAAAATTTTAATAAACAATACAAAAAACATTTTTTCTTGGTCGAATAGATGAATTTTTATCATTCTTCTTGTATCTTAAATTTATCAAGATAAACATTAATTAAAAATGGAAACATTCTATATGTAAGTATGTCATTTTATTTATGTTAATATGGTTCTATATACGGATCAAATATTAAACAAACGCCCACTCGACGATTTCTTGTCAATTACAAAATGCGAAAATTAAAAATGATTACAATTCCGAGAGATTTGAGAAAATTTCGAACCGCACCCAATCCATTGTGAATACTTTAGAATATTCCCACGGCTGAAAAAAGAGATTTCCTGTAATCGAAAAGCTAAATAACAGATTAATGAACATTCATAATGACAACATAGTCTTATGCTTCCATTAATAAATATAGCGCTTTTGAAATGACAACATAAAAAAAGCATCAGGAGGATGTAGTTTAATGTCCATCTGTTATGTTATATTTTTACTTATAACATTTTAAATGAACAATTAATAATGGAAAAAAATTATTCTTTACACTTCCTTACATATTTAAAAACATTTATGATCTAACCTACATTACAACACGTTTACTTCATTGTTTTCAAGTCTTTTCACTATTTATTTGAATGAAATATAGTAACCAGTTTGTGACATCAATATAATAGCCAATTTGCACATGAATTTCTAGGAATATAATTGCAAAGTAAAGTATCTGGAGATTCGCGCGCAGATTCTTGGCAAATTACAGAGAAATTATTTCATTAAAACTCAAATTATGATGACTGCTTTTAAAACTTAATATTTCAACTTAATATTTAATATTTAAAATTTAATAATCAACTATTGAATGAACAATAGATAAGTAAAACAATCTAAGAGAATGAAACAGGAAACGCAAAATTAAAATAAAATCTTTATCTTTCCAAATCAAAGATAGATCAATGCAATATATAACGAAAAAGATTTAACAATTGATTGCTTGAAGACATAATAGATTTTTAAAAAATACAGCATAACTGTATCTCTATTTGCTAAAAATATTCATTAAAATCTTATTTTAAATATTTTTATATAAACTGTAGAGGACTTTTATCCGCACAAATCTGATAGTTTTTACCTTTCTTATCTTGTCTTAAAGTTAATATATAGTATTTCAATTTTATTTACACGTGAATAAAAATAACAGTTAAAACATATCCTCTTTATGTATACAGATACAAATATAAATGCACAATTAACCTGATTTAAAAGTTATTTATAATTAACCCGCTTATTATTTGGAAAAATATATTTCGCGTATGAAAATAATATTACAATTGAATTCCATTTGTGAAGTTTACTTAACTAAAAATCATATATTTAATCTTATCAAGTAGCAATTCTGTATAACTTAAAGCTTATTAATTATATTTTTTTAAAGCAAGATTAAACTGGTTTTCAAACATATTTAATCTTGCTTAATGGCATAATGTAATTAATTACGAATTCGAAATAAAAAATTGCTATTTGAGATTTAGTAATAAACATAACTGAAAATTTACTAAGAACATATCTAGAATATTAGTGGCTGTGAAAAGCGTTACAAAATGTATAGTGTTTTAATATATTCACAATTAGTTTGAATGAATATTATTTTTATTGAGTACTTGCAAAAGAAGACCATAGTAATGCTTTAACAAGAGTGGCCTCACATACAATCAGACAAAATTACTACTAATTTTGGATATTGATAATAGTAAACTACTAAATCGCATTTCGGTCATTTATTTATTAAATGGTGCTATCTACTAAAATCCGTAGTTCATAAAATGGGTTTTTTTCCCTCTATCTATCACATATCGCTGGTGATGTTTTATATCAACATAAAAAATATAGATGATGGAGTGGAATTTTTTGATATAGTTTGAACAAATCTCTTTCCTAAAATTGGTATTAGAGATATTGAAAAAATATATAAAATAAAATATCCTACTTTAAACCGACTCTCATCTTTGAACTTTCACACAGATTTCAAAAGTTTTTAAATCGAACAGCATTTTTCGAGAATGTTTTATTTATTTATTTGTATAAAACTAAATACGGTTTTCAGACTTTTGTTATTTTATCTGTTATTATAAAAATTTAAACTAAACTTTCTTGCGCCCTTTGCTTATTTTTTAATATTTTATTTACTACTTCATTTAAGAATAAGATAAAAAAAATTCAAAAACTTCAACAATAACTTTTAAATGCTTCATCGAATTTTTTTTATCTTTTTTTTTACATACTCAAAATTTATAAATGAGTTTAGTAAAAATACTGACTTACCAAAAGAAAAATGCAATTTTTCAAAGTTGTATATTCAATAAAATATTTTCCTGAATTTAAAAATACCTTTACTTTTTTCATTTTGTTTTAAAAATGTTCAGTTTAACAGAAATCTAAAACAAAATAAGTAAATAAATTTCTGGCATATTTTTAAAAAAGTATAGGCCTATCATCAATTTACGTCGTGCGGAAAACTTTTAAAAAATACATAAATTTTATGAATTAAAAAAATTGCGTAATTTAATCAAAAATTCAGTTATTCGAAATTAATTTTTCTTATTTTAATATTAGTCACAAAGCATCATTCGTTTAGTTTTAAATTATTCTATAATTGTAATAAAGTAAATGGAAAATATTTTACTATCATTAACTGAAATATTTCAAATATCATAAAATTTTCTTGAATAAAGCAAAATAAAATAATTCAATATTTTCTGTTCGAAATAATATACAAAAACTGAATTTTTTAAAAATAATTATAGTACAAATTGCATCATTTTTAATCACATTTATCTACACAATTTTAAGTTACAAGTTTAGATGTACTCCACTGATAAATATTCTTTTTGTGCTATCATTATAAGTATATTTTTTTTGCTCTCATAAATGGCACAAAATATACTTCTCAATGAGGTTTTAACGGCCATATGTAAAAGCTTTTTTTTTATCATGTGCGATTTGCATCCACTCGAGCAGCATCGCATCAAAAGATAAGAGGACAGATTTATTAAAATCTACTTAAGAAATTCGATCGTTGCCAACAAGCTTGAATTTGTTGTAAGTGTTCCAACGTTTTATAAATAAACCTGGAATAAAACGTTTAATAAAAATTTTTTCTGATATTTTCTATTATAAATTTTATTATTAAAAAATCCAATAGTTTTGTTGTGGAAGGTATAAAAGATGTTATATAAATTCAGAACTGATCATGATAAATGTTTTTGGATTTTTGAACGAGAATTTTTCAGAAAAGTAAGCACTATTTTTATGTATTTTTCCAGAATATGACAGATTCCATGATGAATTGATGATTATATTTATCAAACAGTAAAAGCAAAGTCGAGCGCACATGTAAACGTGCAATAACCCAGTGAATCTTATCTATAAAAAAAACCTAACATATTCTATATATATTTTGAATCATCCGCAGTGCGTAAAGTTGCGAAAAAAAAATTAAAAAATATCCCATTTTCAAATGGGATAATTTGGAGCGCTGTTTTAATCTTCCATAGCAAACTTTTCATAGAGACAACGCCTCTTTTTGTTACATAGTTCGAAAGAATAAAAGGATTTTTTATGGAATCTAAACTACTTTTAACATAAAAAAAAAAGCTAACGTAACAAAAACTTTTAGAACAGAATGTTCACTGTTATACAATATAAACAAGCCAAACGAGCGGAAATTAATAGAAGCAATTATTTACGCTTGGTGACCAATCATTAAGAAAATAAAACTACAACCAGATTGGATGTTGAAAATTGTTAATGTTATATCATAATTAAGAAGTATAAAATTTATTTTTTATATAATTAAATGTTAGAAGTTTTAACAACATAAGAAAAAAATTTAAATACTGATTGCTTATATATAAATTCCTAAAAAAAAAAGGTTTTTTTCCTTAATTAAACTTTTAAATCAGAATATTCCATACCAAAATTATATAAGAAATTCTGATGAGTCAATTAAATATTTTAATTCCAAAGTAGCTTCGACGATAAATTTGTTTTTAAAATGATATATATGTATTTTAATTTTGAATTTTTATAAATTTCGGAAATCAATTTTGTAAAATAAAATAATAAAGGAAACATATTTCGCTATTTTAAAATTTTATTAGATTTGAACGATAAACAACTATTTAAAAAAAAGAGGAAAAAAAATTGATCTTCTTTAAGCTATCTGCATCATCCTGGAAATGTTTGATGTCTGGTATGAATCACCAAAAATTGAACAGGAGGAGCTTAAAGAAAATGGTCAGGAAGAAAATATCAAATAAAAGAAACAGTATCCGGTATAAGAAGAGATAAGAAGGAATAAGGATATAAAAAAAAAACAAAAATAATAGCTAAAAATGTTGCTTTTTTCATTTAATATAATCAAAAATTCACTTTAGTTATATTATTTTTGCAGCAAAAAATAAATACTTCTAAACCACATTTCTATTTAAAAATAATTTCTTCTTTACAACAGCTAATAATCTAAGGATGTACAGTACTTATTATTTGAAAATATATTTTGAAACAGAACTGTAACAATACTTAAAAGGTTATAAAATAAAGTTAAGCAAAATAATATATACCTTAGAATTTCAGTAAACCGTATTTTTTTAATTATTTACTGCATATGCAAGTATTCAATATTTGCTTTAAAGATTGTTTATTATTGATTTTTGATTAAAAAAAAAAAGTACTTGATTTAGGAAAAATAAAAGTATTCTATTTATTTCAAGATCTTTATATTGATCATAATTGTTTATTATAATACAAATCAATATAATTACAGTAGAACCTCGATTATCCGCCCTAATTGGGGACTGGGGTTGGTCGGATAATTGAAAAGTCGGATAACCGAAAAGTATGAAAAAATCCATTATTAGTGTAGTATATTATTATATCCCATGTAATTAGTATATTAGTATATCGCTATTAACCTATTTTGCGTTGAATTTTCATCGATGTTAAGCCTAACAAAAATTTTTTAAAATAATAATCGTCGCTATTGTATCGTTAAAAATTAGAAAATTAAGCTTCGTTTAAATACTGGCTCCCTTTCATGGTCGAATGAATGTTGCCAGCTAAAACACGTAAAAATAATATTAAAATAGCCAAGACATAGCCAAATATTGTAGCGCCACATCACTAGCGGACATTTGAAATTTGCCGACTAGGACGGTCGGTTAACCGAGGGGTCGGTTGATCGGGGGCGGATAATCGAGGTTCTACTGTAATTTCGTATAATTAGAAAAAAAAACGAAACATCTGATAATAACAGTAAAGTCTTCGTTGATAGCATCTAATCCTTCTCCTGCAGCAGAAGGAAGAGGATTACAATTACAAAAATACAAATTACAGAAACAAATTACTTTTAAAAATTCAAACTTAAAAACAATTTCGTGTGATTTGATAAGTTTTTCCTCTGAATACTGTATTTAAAAAAGAAAACAATTTTTAAAAAACTGAAATACATAAACAAGCGTCACAATATTAACTTTCTTTCCTGGATAAAGTTTGTTAACAACCGAACTAATTAGTGTTTTATATTATTTGAGTTCCTTTCGTACTTTGCAAATAATCCGCCGTCGTTTGTCATTAGTTTGTGAATCCTTTCGAATATTAATTATATATTGTTCTGATTAGAAATCTCAAGAGTCTTAAAACTGCTTTTCTCTCACGTAATTTTTTTTTTTCGCTATATATGTGCATAATTAAAACTTGAATATTTTCCGGACAGGTAGACACACACGTTAAGTGTTTAGTGAAAAATATTAATTCAGTATACAGCCTGAAGCAGCTTATAATTAAAAACTCTAAGTTTTCTATTTAAAAAAAATCTATCTATTGATCTGTCATTATTACATGTAATATTCTAATAGAATATAATTAATTTCAGATTTTTTGAATAATGATTATAACTGGTGAGTCGAGACTTTATTGAATAATAATACAATTTCTTTGTAAATTATTTGTATTTCAATTTCTTTTTAATGTGTCTTGATAATATTCGATTTTCGAAAAATTTATGAATAATGTGCACTTGTCAAACAAGCTTTAATGCTAATGATTCAAAAAATAATAAACCGATTAAGTTCATCATTCAAAATAACAAATGCATGTGACTTAATTTATAATTTTAAAATGTAATTATACTGTACTGTAATAACTATACTGTAATTAATTTCATAAAAATATTATTTTTCGTTTCAAGAATTGTTCCTTCATATTTCATTTCCTGAATCTCATAATAATGTGTGTGTATTAATATTTTATTAACAAGAAGATTGAAGATTTCTGATCCCAAATCATGTAAATTTGTCCGAAAATAATAATAATAATAATATAATGAGAATAGTTTATGTAAAAATACAGTTTAGTACATGTTATTTTATTTGACTAAATAATTTAATATGTTTAATATACTAAGAGAATATAAGTTTATGAATACAAAATTTAAATAAAACTTATTTTTTAATATGTAACTACTTTATTAAAATATATAATCTTATCTTTGATCTATATTAGACTATAGTTCGTCCTTTCCAAAAGAAAAGAAAGGTATAAGAATATAATTTTCATATACGTACACAATTCATTTCATAATTTAATATATTCTAAGTAACTATACTGATCAGTTTCTGTATATTATAATTCGGACAATCCACTTAATAATAATGATTTATTCTAGTCATCAGCAAAGATTTATTTATAAAGATAACTTATTTCTGTAATGGATTCATGGAGTTGTATACTAATTAATTAACGAATAGATATTTTTTTAAAAATTTTGAGAGAGCGAGAGAGAAAGATTTTTTAAATATATTATATATATATATATATAATATATTTAAATGGTTGGAAGACAACTTGTATTTTTTAAGACAGATTGTTGTGGAATTAACATAACATAAATTTACAAAGTGAATAGCTTAAGAAATATTACACATTCATCTAAAATTTCAACAACTCTGAGGATAGCAATTCTTGTTTAAAACTGTTATTTAGGCACATATGGTAATCATAATCGGTTCAAATAACAAATTGGATTAAAAATCTAACATAATCATGTCATTCATATTAGTTTATTCCGTGGTAAAAGGCAATATTAAAGACAAAACTTCTTAACAGATCCTGAGAATTTA
>NW_019384757.1:207141-229467 GCF_000671375.1 Centruroides sculpturatus | reverse complement strand
TAAATAAAAATTAATTAATAATATATATATATATATATATATATATTATTACAGGCAATCTCAATGACACTGTTTAAATTTGTTTTACATAATTCGAATTTTATTTTAAAAAATTAAAATTACATTTTAAGCTTATGAAATTTATAAGTTTACAAAGTTTAAAATTGCATTTAAAACTTTATACATAAAGTTTTAATAAAATAGTTTGAGTTTAAAATATGCATATATACGTTTTTTTATAAAATTATAATTCAAAAAATTGTTTATAACACCATAAAATATTTAATTTATTTATCTAATTTAAATAAATCTAATATTTAAGTAAGAATTGATTTCATTCACATTCAATATACAGTATATGGTTATTGCATTTTACGATCCGGAAATATCCAAAACAAAAATATTTTAATATAAAATAAAGACTTCATGTAAAAAGAATAATAATTTTACAGAAAAAAGTGGAATATATATTATTTATATAAAGTATTTTAGTTCATTGTTTTCCTAAAAGTTTGTGTCAGGAAAGAATTACAAATAAAACAGAACAATTACTTCCGTTTCAGATACTTAAACAGAAATTCACTGATATTAAAACTTTAAATTTTCTTCAGGATATGGACTTCGGTCAATTATAAAACGTTAAGTCTTATTTTCAATCTTTGGTAAAGTGAATTACAGTTAAAATATTATGACTGAATCGTAATGTCTGCATGAGAGGAGACTAGAGGATTACAAGTCACCAGTATTCAAATATTTATATCCTCTAGCTATAAAACAGTACTCATTATCTTATGGAAATTATTATATATATATATTATATTTTTTTCCTTCTTTTTTAAATAAAACTAACAGGAGAGCGAGGAGTAAAACTGACAAAAACCTCTCCACCCACTTGGACAACCCATTTAAAATCCCATTGGATTAACGGCGCCGAGTGGTTGACCACGCCAATTCGAAAAATGATACCTTACAGTTTGAGAAAACTAATCTATCATCAAACTCGAAAGAAATAATTGAATGCTCCAAGTTACTTCGTTTATACTATACCGAGAACTGAGACTGTCTGTTTTTGGAATTTTTGTCATGTTTTCTGAAGAAAAAGTAGATTTCATCAAGCTACTTCGGAGAGAAACATCAACTCTTGTAACTATCTAAACATTTACGAGTGCTCGTAAATGTTTAGACTGCTAATTTAAGATGGGCAAGGTGATCTGGTTTGTTTTAAACGTGTTAATAGTCTATATTTAATTAATTAAATGATGATCATAACTACGTTTGTGTCGTCAATATTAACAATTTATTAAACTAATCAATACATTTGAAACTACTAAAATATAAAAAGAAAATAGAAGAAAATATTAAAAAATATTCTAGAAAAAGAAATATTAAAATTAAATTAGCATTTAGTTTATGTATTTATTTAAATTATAATTTATTACTTACAATTTTAAATAAACAAAAGAAAAAATTGAATTAATTTATGATGTCAGCTTAAGAAGAAATCATTGAATACTATTTCATTTTTGTTATTAAAATGAGGCCTATTTCAGGATGTTTAAATAATATATTATGAATAAAATTACAGCAAAAATCGATTAGGAAAATAAATAACAACATAAAATAAAAAAAATTTTATATTATTTGGGAAAGTAAAATACTATTTATAAAATAAAGTTGACTTAGTTTAATAAATTTTAAATCATCTGCATAATAAAAAATCATACGTAATTTTTCAATTTTCTCAATCTTCGGATTTCAGAACATTAAACATACTTAATTTTAAACTTTTATACGATAAAGAATGTTTAATATCGATATTGATGTGTTACAACAACGTTTCAATTATGAGAAACTGGATATCCTTTAGTGATAAAAGAAACAGAATTAACGAGATTTTACTCTTAGATTATCTGATCAGCTTAAAAGTTTAAATGATCCAATGCAATATCAAAAAACAGGCGCCTAGTACTAGGATTTCGCATTGATGAGGTGACAAAGACTGCTTTTATTCAAATTTTCATGTAATTTTCCTACATGAGACAAATTAATTCGCCTGAAAATTTAATCAAAGTTTACTTATCCTTGATTCATGCATTAATTTTTATCTTATTTTAAGGATGGCTGAAATATTCTTATTTGATAACTTGGGGTTAACTATAACTAAAAATCTTTTATTAGTAATCCATCAGATAATACTATAATATACATCCATTTCAAATTTAAACGTGTTTAAATTTAATTTTAAATTCAACACATTAACTAAGTTCTAATTAAAATCATTAATATTTGATTTACTCCTATTTTCTTAAAAACTACACAATGTAAAAAAATTCATTCGGTTGTAATAATTTTGATGATAATTACATTCTTATCTTGTTTGCGTTTCATGTTTTAAATTTAGTAATTAAAAAACACAATAATTACTTTCCTAATAACAAATATTCATTTTAAAACAAATTCCGCGCATGTATATTTATTTTTTAAATAAAAATTTCTAAATAAATCCTTAATTTACAGTATTTTACATATTATTTCTTCACTTCAAGTTTTAATTTTCCAACCAATAACCTGTAAGCCTCAACAATTTCAAACATAAATTCAAATTAAAAAAACGATTGGAAATTATTGTTTTAAAAGTAAATCATCTTTGTCATTATTTTGGAAAAAATAAAACGGATTTTTTATTTTAAATATTTAAATATATTTCATTTTAAAATTTCATACCGTAAAGAACTGTATAATGTCGACTTCGATACGTTCATAAAAACATTTCGATTAAAGAAATCGAATAACAGTAATAAAGGACATAGCCGATGTTTGTAAACAACTACAAATAAGCATACATATACAATATTGATATACCAAATATATTGTACTGTACACGTATGCCATCTATATAGTCCTACCTATATCTATCTATACACACATTTAGATAGCATATTTATTTATACATATACAGTCAAATTCCTCTATAGCGGATACTAGCGGAACAAGAAAAAATATTGTTATGGAGATTTATTGTTATAGTGAGAGTTTTTAAAAAAGTATCCCATTCCTAATTTAACATTGTCGGACTATAAATATGATTATGTCTACAAAGTTAGACAATGTTAGAACAGAAAAACATGTAACATTATTAGTTTCCTCTAGAACAAGATCTAAGTGATTTTATTGTATATTATTTCTACAGTATAAATGTTAAACGTCAAAATCCAAAATCAGTCAGAACCTGAATCTTCTTAAATAAAAATTAATTAAGTAAAGCTAAAACTGATAAAGTAAAAAGCTAAATTACTTCTAATATACAGATTTTTTTAAGAATACACTTATTAAAATGATGTTAAAATACCATCTGCAACACTAGAACACCATTGTAAAAGAACTTTGTTATGTTAAATCAGTTAGTTGTTAACTTATTTAACATAATAAAGTTCCCCAGAAATTAAACAGGGATGTAAATTACTCTAATTCTAAAAAAAAAAAAAAACCGCTTCGTTACAATTACTTTAACCTAGTAAGATCAGGTTCTGGAGGATTTCGGGTTTTGACTGTAGCCTACGTACAATTTACTATAATTTAGAATTTCTTGAAAAAACTGGAAGTTCCGAAAAAGCGCTAAACTACCGTAGAAAAAGTTAAAACTGGTTTTCTTCCTCGCTTAGTGTTAAGTTAAATGTTATCAAAACATTTTACTCAAAAGCTAACGTTTCAGCCAAACAGAACAAAAAGTGATAATTAGTTTTAAGCACTAAACAAAAAATCTAGACACTAAAATACCAAAACCCGCTAAATGTCAGATTTAGCATCTGCTCTCATCTGTCCTTCTGACTGCGGATAACGTTCCTGTAGAATCGGTATATCAAGAGAGTAGAACATTTTGACTCCAAAAAACGAGCGATATATTAAAATTAATTTAAATTTAATTTACTGCATTATTATCGTTGTAGAGGAAAATATTGTATATTTTACGAGAACAGTAAAAAAAAATGTATCGCTAAACAGAGATTTATCGCAGTAGAGGATGTCGTTCAATCGGGAGAAGTTTTACGTTAAGTTAATGCGAATTGCGTAGGGACCTATATTTCTTATCGTTATGAACGGCTTAATCGTTATATCGACAATCGCTGTACCGAGATTTGACTGTATATATCGTATCACTTATTTAAATATTATATTTCAAAATTACAGTATTTGTTGTTAAAGAATTTTAAAAAGTAAATAAATTTAATAATAAATTAAAGAAATATATAAGAATGTATATTCTAAAAATCTGCACAAATTTCAAAGTTATTTAAAATTCATTATTTATTTTAAAGTAAGGATTTTGTATACAGATAGGTTATTTAACATTAAATGAGATTTTCAGGACTGAAATTGGAACTTTAGTCATAACCCGTTCAATTAACGTTGGAAAGTGATCAGCTTTGAAGTGGCAAAGTTCGGCCTCGAATCCTGCTTCCAACTCCTTCCCGATCCAGCTTCTCAGTCACTTTTATAAACTTTTTGCTTCAGTTGGTTCCAAAATCTCTCAATTGATGCCAATTGTGGAAGTTGGCTTCAAGAGAGATGTATCGAATTCCGTAATGAATCAACTTCACAACTATGTATGAGCATAACAGGCGGTAGCCATGTCTGGCCAGAAGACATCCTTGATCAGGATAGTGTTTCTATAGGAATGGTATTATCCTCTTCTGAACGCATTTGTTGCCATACACTTCTTTGGTGATGGAGAGCCATGACGGGACGATGAAGACCCCGTGAACGTCGCTTTGGGCCGATTGCCAGCCAAACCAGACGCTTCGACGAAAACTTAGTGTCATTTGAAGAATCCATATCTAGCCCTTCTTTGATGAAAGTGATTATTACCAGCATATTTCCGTCAATTTTCAGTATAAACTCTGCCAACTACATTTCTTCGATCGAATTCATTTGATGCTTCCATTTTTAAAATGGTACTGTACGTTGTTTATGTAAACTTTTTCGATAAATGGAATCAAGAACATTCTGGAAAGAATGTATAATTCTCGTGTGCATATCCAATTATTCGAAATTACCGAAAAACGCTATCGGAATTTGTGCAGATTTTTAGGATACATGTCTACGTAGCATTGATAAACAATATTAATTAACAAAACTTAAATAGATTAGCAAAAAAGTTCATTTCAAATAATTAATATTAAAAAAAAATGAACTAGAACGTGAAATATATTATTAAATTAAGTAAACTATAATTCTATCAAATATTTTCGGGGGAAGAAAAAGACATTTTTTTTCAATGTTTGCCACACAACACAGCTTATATTCAAGAAAATATCACAAAGAAAATTATCTTAAATTATCATAAACACTAGAACAATAGAAGGAAGAAAAAAGTTACTGCATTTACTTTCAAACAAAGGAGGTTCAAAAGTGCAAGAAAATCTTCAAAATTTTATGAAAGATTAATTAGACTTTATTACTTTTTTTTTATTAAAACAAACTCAGTTTAATTATTAAAATATCAGACTTTTCTTTCTAAAATGAAAACAAATGATAATAATATGGTAATTAGGGATATGATAATTTTTTACATAATAAAAATAGAAAAAATAATTGAATCAATAATAATTAGACTTTCATATATCTTCAGAATGTGTAAATTCATGCTTATAAAAAAAACTGCAAAAAATATATTGTGACTGTCATATATACATACTGTATAAGTAAACCAAAATAAAATTTTAAATAATTCATATAAATATTGCAGAAATATATATACATTCAAAGTTATTATATGAATAAATATATGTAAAAGTAAACATCTTCCTATGGTTTAAATTCGTTATTCAACCGTGTATTTATTTAAAACTCTTGGATAAGCATAATAAAGTCAACAAATATAATAATATAATGTAAAGTTATTGTTAATATATATATTTATACTGTAAAGTTTGTTGCATCCCACATCTATTATTGTATTAGATCGATCGGTATAATCAACTCCATGATGATGTCATTAATAGTAATATTGGGGTTTGACATTCGGCGAAATTACGATTGTTTCGGAAAGTATGAAATGAATTCAATTCCAATGGGATTCCGCAATATCAAATAGATCTTTCGTTAACGTAAATAGTAATACTTATGCTTTAGCTAAACAATTTTAATATAACAATATAACAACACTTTATTGTATAAATTATTCGAGTTTGTACTGTTAATTCATTTGATTCCCATAAGAAAAAAAGTGCAAATTGTGTTAATATTTTAATCTGTTATTTAATTGTATTTTTCAATTTTTCATGATTATTTGCCAAACATTTAAAAGTATTAAATGTATTAAAAAACGTATTAAATGTAGATTTCATTATTAATACTGTACTTCTAAAATCATTCACTTATCGATGCCGCATTTTTCTTTAATAAAAATTTAAGTTTATAATTATTTTCAACGTGTTTGAAACATTATTTTCTTAAAAAATAATAAATATTTTTTAATAGGCCATTTATATTCAATTCTTAATAACCAAATTCAAGTTGTTTTAACAAATATTACACAAAAGAATCACGTATCAAATGCTGTCGTTATTTTAGAACGTCCAAATGAAGTAAAAATTAAATAAGTTTTAAAATTCTTAACAGCATCCCAAAATAGATTTTTGTATTATTTTTCGATAAATAAATAAATTATCGAACCGAAATACTCAAGTTACTATTTTTATTTTTTTAGATTTCTCATTCCAGTACATTAATAAATCCAATTCATAAAAAAGTCACCAAAAAAATCGAAATTTTGCAGTTATATAGTAAAGCATAAAAGATTTTATGTTTTTAATTTTTTATACAGTAATACATACATATGAAACAAATACATATACACCAGTGGGAATATTATAATAATGAGATTGAGAAAATGAGTTATTGTTACATTTCGAGAACGGCAGCTAGGAAAAGAACTAAGTCGATATATATTTTATATATAATATATATTATTCATGAATGATTTTATTATTTGTTGTTTCTTGTCTTGAAATTTGAGAAATGTCATCATTTTGCGCGTCAATCGTTATAGAATGAAGATTTATTTTTTTAAAAGAGTACATCATATAGTGAAAAAATAGAAAGTCCCAAAATTGCATTTCGTATTCAATTTCCTTCTGCTATATCTTCGATTTTTGTCAATACTGTAAATATTACTATTTTATCTGCTAGTAAAAAATTCTTTACTTCGCATTATTCTGATTCAAATCCGCATATTCCAAAATGAAATGTTCCTTTAGAATAAACGAATCTGTTTTCTAAAAACATTTTTAAAATTATCCTTGTACGTTTGGAAGTACTATTTGTATAATATATTTACATATTAAAGGTAATTTTTATTTGATTAGTATACTTATCAAAGTGAATTAAAAAGAAACGGAAATTATGGCCGTTATGATTGAATCTCCTATCCAAATATTAGACACTTATTATCATTATCTAAATTACTTGTAGTTTTTCTTGCTCGTTACTCTTTCTTCTGAATTCTCTTTATGAAATATGACGGTCATCTTATCTACGTAAGACGAAAAGATTCTTATAACAAATTGTGATTGCTTGAAATGCTACCTGTGGCCTCGGGGTAATTATATATAAATCCATAAGCTCTACCAATTTCAAAATAAAAAAAAAAATTTTATTTAATGTCTAGTTGACGAGAGAAACATATGTATATGTGAAATTTTTTCAGTAATAAAATGCAAAGTTTTATTTATTAAAAATATCTTATTAGTAATTTTTTTAAATGTTTATACATTTATATTAAACTTTAAATAGTAAAATATTTATAATGTATGCAAGTTACGTCTCTCTCAAAATAAAAATAAGGTAAATAAACACTACCACATTTATTTCCTTTTTTATTCGTAATATTTCTTTTTCTTTTTAAAATATTTATATTTAAAGTATTTCTTAAAATTCCTAGAAATAATATAAAAAATCTCGCTAGAATAAACATTAATAACATAATGTAAAATTCAGTAGAGTATATAGGGCCCACTAAATATTTTCTAAATGTTTGTATTGATTTTTCCTTGGCATTTTAAGATGTAGTAGAGTAGTAGACTATGTTCTTTAAAATTCCCCCTTTCAAAATGATCGCATTTTCTCTTATGAATAAGAATTGTTAAAATGCTTAAATAGAACATTTTAACTGTTCAAGTATTTCAGTAATTATTTATTAAAACAAATTGTGTTTCATTTGGTCGTCTTTTCAAAGTTAAAAACTAGGAAAGAAATTTGAATAGTTAGTTTAAGTGCCTTATATTATGTCTTGTCGGATATCTATCATTATGTCTTCTACTTTGTGTCTTTTTCATCATTTTTAATAACTCTTATTGGCTTTTTTCGTGATACGCTTTCATTATAATTTCCTAAAAATTTTAAGAGAACTAAAATCGCGATAAAGGAAGATTATTTGCTTCTTGGTACGATAAGAATCTCTCTGACGAATCAGTTCTGATACTTTTAATTACTGAGTTAGAAACTCTTCAAAATTGTAACCAACTCCCTTACAAGATAAAATTTTGAATAATGATAAAGCATTATAAAATAAAATTATTATTTGAATATTTATGTTGTTAACCATCTTTACAATGTTTCTGTTGTAATATTCTTGATGTTCTTTTATGTGCTTTCAATTTAATACTCTTTTTTTTATAATTTAATATTCTACGATAATTNTTTTCAGAAACTTTTGGTATTTTATAAATAAAGAAATTTAATATGAGCTACGATCGGCAAGAATAAAAAAAGGAAGAAAGACAGATATTCGAACTATTAAAACTAAAACACTTTAGATATTATGGGATAATTAAATTGCTGTTCGTAACTAATCATTTAACCTGATCGTCATTAGGAATTAAAATTCCATTCCGGGCGTAAATGAGTAAACCAAAAGTGATAGGCAATTTAGATTGGAACTAGATTTTAGGTTATGATGCAATTAAAGAATAAACTATCTTTCGTCCCTTTACAAGAATTAACTCGATGTATTTTTAAAATAGTTAACAAGCTATTTATTTTCGCTGCTCGAATAATTATGATGTATTTTACATCTATATAGTTAACCCTATGAAATTTAATATCTAGAGAAAGATACTAAATTTTACTATTATTAGGTACTTTAAACGATCTTCTATCATTAAAGTATTTTATTTTAATTTACTGCTAACGGAAGTGTGGAGTAAAATTACAATTATCTGACTAAAATCCTGACTAGACTTTATCTATGTTGATCCTATAATTGAATTTTAATAACCATCTAATACCTTTATCTTATAATTTTGAAGTTTTTTTCATCGTCAACAAATTACAAATTTCTTATCAAATTACAAAACAGAGAATTGAAATATTGAAAGAAATAATATAAAACTATAAAACTATTATATTCTAAACATTAAAATATAAAAATTTGTTTTTAAAATATAGCTGATATCTAATTTATAACTTTTCTTTAAACCAACATTTATATTATTATTAAGGCAGTAATATTTCCAGACATTAAAACTCATATAAATAATAATTCTTATTTGTTATTTTTATTATTATTAAAAAGCATATACATTATAATTTTTATAACTATTTACATGACTTTTAGAGCTTAGATGTTGTCCTAACCTTTATTATTACTAAGAAAGTACTGTACATTTATCTAAACAATTACTTATAGCTAATATTATAATATAAATTTATTTTACAGTAAAATCGTAATTAGCAATCTGATTTTAATGGGATACGTGTATGATGTTACTCATTAAGAATTTATGAATAATTTTATATTTCCTTGTCAGACGCGCTACTGTTTTAGCAGTAGCAGAATGCCCTTATAGACCCCATTAGAGTTATTTTATAACATGATCACGTTATAAATTTTAATAAACTGTTTAGAATAAATGTAATAGTCTTTTCTTTTCGGTATTATTTGTCTGATCACTACTTTTAGATTAAATAAAACATCAGTTCTAATACAATTCTATAAAATAATTGTACTACCAGCTTTATAGCTGATAGTACAATTATATCTCTTATTTAGTTTAAGTTATTATTATTATTATTATTATTATTATTATTATGTATTCTGTTGCTATTTCCCTATCTAGAATTACAGAATCTAAAAATTTTTAACAAGATTCTAGAGACTAAAATTTAAATGTCGATTTTTAAAATATAGTCAATTTGTATATAATAATTTCCTTTAAAACTCAATGCTAGTGCCATTATCGAAGAAAATTTTCATCGTTAAAAATATTTTGTGACGATATTGAAAGAAATTCCTTCAACGACAATTTCTAGATTTTAAAAGTAATTTACTTAACCGGAATTTTCAGAAAATTTGAAAAGTTTAAGGTAATTTAATTTTCAGAAACTTTTGGTATTTTATAAATAAAGAAATTTAATATGAGCTACGATCGGCAAGAATAAAAAAAGGAAGAAAGACAGATATTCGAACTATTAAAACTAAAACACTTTAGATATTATGGGATAATTAAATTGCTGTTCGTAACTAATCATTTAACCTGATCGTCATTAGGAATTAAAATTCCATTCCGGGCGTAAATGAGTAAACCAAAAGTGATAGGCAATTTAGATTGGAACTAGATTTTAGGTTATGATGCAATTAAAGAATAAACTATCTTTCGTCCCTTTACAAGAATTAACTCGATGTATTTTTAAAATAGTTAACAAGCTATTTATTTTCGCTGCTCGAATAATTATGATGTATTTTACATCTATATAGTTAACCCTATGAAATTTATAAAATTAACGACGATTTAGAAGAGCGTGTTTAAGAAATTACGATAATTATCTATGATATATTTTGTTATTTTAAACAATTTTAACGCAAAACAGATTTTATGAATCACTTAATCTTAGTAAAAATTCTCTTTTAAAATTTAATTTAAAAGATAAAGAATTTTTTTTCTTCTTTTAACTTCCCTAATTATTTTGTGGATGGAATTATTAATCGGCATGTTTTTTCCTTGCATGTCAAAGTAAATAGGTAGGAAGTTCTTAAATTATCTGTCATAATCGTTTCTGATTGAGGAAGGAGTTGGCTACTTTCCAAGCAGCATTTTGGCAATAAAAATATTTTTCTTTATAAAAGAATTAGATGTACGTGTCGTCAATAAGTTAGCCAGCAGCAAAATCTGTTATCAATCGATAGCATCATCACCAAAGGTAAGTTAATATGATAGCTCCATCACTCATACCATCCAATCCAGTCAACTAGCAGATTTGGTGAAGAAAGCCAAATTTACTATTTTCGCATCCATCGGCTGGAAACGAAATTCTTTGCTGAATTTGAAGTAGAGCCTCTCCTTTGTTAAATGGCCATTTGAAAATCTAGCAACGGCAGTTATATTTACCGAAGCACAATATAACTCATTTACTTTGATTTTCCACTTTAGATATCTTTAAAATGAAGAAATTGACGTTTTATCAGTTTGCGCTGAAGATTTTCTTATTACGTGTAAAAAAAGTCGAACTAATCTAATCGAGACATTCTATATACTTATTGCAGTCGTAAAAATCGCAGTTACAACCAGCAATGACAATTTAATAAACGTATAGGTTTGTAAGATAAGAATTTACGATTCGGTTGCAATTTCGTTTAAGACGAAATGCAAAAATAGCTCATCTTATCTTAGATAATCGAAGGTAAATTTTAGCGCTAAAATACTTTTCAAATAATATTCAATGTATTAAACTATTTTTTATTTGAAGTAAGAAGTAAAAAAACATTTATCTTAAATATACAAAAAAAAATTAAGCTTCGAATATTTTATTTTTATTTTTTAAACTTTTAAAAATGTTCGTAATTCTGCTTTCTTAAGTTTTAAAGAAGCTTCAACAAATTTCCTTTGGATACATTTAGATAAAAATTTCTATACTGAATTAACGTAAAATATGTATTATCATACATGTAATATTTTCTATTTATCCTAGAACATTGATATTTTTTAAATTGTATATAGACTACCTATATATATAGGTATACACTTCATATTTATTATGAAATTTATATATATTGTTTACTTGGACTTAGAAACAATCTTGTAGCATGCGGGAAGAACAAATAATATATTTGCATGTCCGCTGTTTCATCTGAAGAATATTTACAACTGACTCTAATATTGAGTGTTTTTACCGACATACTTTATCCTACAATAAAATTAATGTAAAATTTCTCTTTAAATTTAACTGATTATATAAAACGTTGACTAATGGAATATTAAAAAAAAAAAAAAACATATCAAGATTCAATTTAAAAAGTATAGATATTCAATACAACATATCAGGTTTATTTTAATAGAAATCAGAAATAATTAATTTATACAAGGTATATATGTATATATCTTATTCTTCTTTTTCTTCGTAATTTATGTAAAAAGCAAACTGTATTCAGATAAATTTCTTTCGGATTTCAAAAAACTTACATTAAGGATCTATTGGATTTTTTTAAGATTCAAAGAATACAGAATTTTTCTATAAAATCTATAAGAATCATTTTCAATACAGCGAATTATTATTCATGTTATATATCCTATATATATTGTACGACTACAACCTCAATGTTTTAAGATTATATCGATTTTTAAACCGTGCTGCAGTCTAAGAAATAGCAAATATTCCTCCTCTCCTAAAAATAATCAGCAACGAATATTAAATTGATTAAATATACATATTTTTTTCTATTAGATTTGCCTAATAAATAAAAACTTGAATATTTTAAATAGTTTAATTTTTTTCAAAGACAGTAAATAAGATCATATATGAAGAAACTTTAAAACTTTAGAAGTTGTTTATTTATATAATCTTTCTGTTTTATTTACGTGAGAATCTTATAAAATTTTCTAAAAATTTCTCTTTTATGCAAAATTATATTCGCTATTTAAAGAAACCTAAAAATTATATATTTAAAAGGACTGTTATTATTTATTTACTGCTTGCATTATACATTTTCTAAAAGTTAAACTAAATTTTATAAAACTATAATTCTGTTCTCTTCTTAAAATTTCCATTGAGAATATTAATAAGAAAAAAAAGAAGAGAAAAAAATCTAATCATGACGTACAGTACATCCAGAGATAATAACAACAATTCTTTATAGATAATAGTTAAATTGGCATATGCTAGACTTATAAATAATTAAATGTAATTAGCTATAGAGCGAAGACCATTCTCAGAAGAGAATTAATAAATAATGTATTTCTACATCAGCCTAAATACACATCAAACGATTTCTAAGTTTACTTAATTAATTATTGTTATTTTCTTAATATCTAAAATATTTGATGATATTTTCGATGAATTTTTTAAAAATAATATTGAGATCGGAAAACTTTTCGATCATTTTCTTAATCCCATAATGCATAAATTGGAATTTATCCAAATTCTGTCAACACACTTTTCTGATAAACTTAATTTCCTTATAAATGTAGATTTTACTGCATAAACAATATAGATTAAAACCTAATTGGAGAAAAAAATCAAGTTTTATGTAGAAAATAGATGTGTTCTGTCTAAATGTCTTGGAATGGATTCTAATATTTTTTCAGAGATAAAAGCAAATTGAAGCTTTCTACTATAATGATTTACCATTACCATCATAATCGAAAAAGAAAAAATTCGAAGATTCAAACTAAGGAATTACCACAATTCAATAATTTATTATTTATATATTGTTTTAATCATTTAATTAAGATTTTTTTAAATATATTAAAATTTTAATTAAATATGATAATTTTAAATATTTTTCCCTGTAATTTTTGTTCTTAAACATGTAAGTTAATGCATAATTTTTCAATATATTAACATATTTCTTATTTGAATTTTGTTAGTACAGTATTATTAGATAATCATTATAAAAAATTTTAGAATAAAGTGTAGATTAATCATAATTTAAAAAACAAAATTTGATACAGTATTTTTAAATGATGAAATAAATAAAATAACAACAGAAGGTAGTTGAAAAAGAATTACTTTACAATAAAATATAATTTTTTCTTTCAGTTTATACAATTAAATTAAGAAATTCAATAGATATATCTGTATTTTTAATTAATTTTAAAATTTCTAGTAAATAAATTTAATTTTTTTACACTTTCAAAGATAAGAGTTTCAAGTTTAAATTATAACAACTTTATCTTAAAACATTAAAAAATTTTTCGTTATTTAAAAGCATCGAAGCATATTTAAATATCTTTAATCTTTTATACTTGTTTTTAATTGAATTTTTTAAATTGGTGTTTAAAAGAAAATAGAAAATATGCAATGTTATATTGTTTTCTTCCCGTCGGTAAAGAAGCCTATTAGGAAAGAATCAATTCTCAACTCCAGTATCCATCATAAACACAGAATTATCGTGAATAATAACTTTTTACGAAGGTTAAATTTTACGTCAGATTGAATTAAGTGCTGAAGAATATTTCATTAAAGTTAAACTGATTAAGGTCATTAAATATTCTTTCATAATAAAAAGCATTAAAACCAATTTAAAACTCCATTCCTTTAACGTATTATGTTATATATTATTCTTCTTCACACTAATAATTACTGTTAATAGTCTTAAATTACGTTAAAAATTTTTAAAATAAACTAGAAAAATTAAATAAATAAGTAAACAAATTGTGTTATGAAGGGAACTAAAATAGAATTCTTTTAAAAGACCAATTTTCTGTCTGTCAAAATAAAGTATAAGTCAATTATGGCGAATCAAATTTAATTCCATCTGAATAAATCAGTAAAAATATTAAACTTGAAAGCAAGTTCTGACAAATTATAGAAACTTTATCTAATAAAATCTAATATAGCTTATCTAATAAACAAAACAGAAATTCGGTATAGAGAAAGTTTAAATCGCTACAGGACATAACTGTATACAATAACTAGATTTTTGTCCCGTTTAAAATAAAGAGAAAAATTCTTCCCATTCGTCAAATTAATAGAAAAAAGCTGATTTATTATATATACATCAGTTTGTTTTGTAAATTCTCTTCCGTCGTTCACAAAACTTTCTTTATTTTTATTGAAACATTCACATCACGACTCTCATCCAAATTAAATCCGGCACATTCAATCTCACTGGAGCATCATCCAGAATGAAAACTATCTCTTTTCATGATAGTTCATTATAAATTTAACCATCACTGATGAAAAAATTTTAATTATTTTCGATGTCCTAGTTTTCGTTATAATATAATTATAACGTTGCAATGATCGGTATCGACATATAATGCTAGTTAGAGCTTTATATACGACGGTGAAATGGCTGCAATTGTCACTCCTCATCAATCAAATCGTTGAGAGATCGTTGCAATTACTCCTATATTTTCTAGGCAGTTAGATACTCGATACTCGTCCGAACTTTGACCTTTTCGACGTTGTACGTAGTAAATAATCATTATGCACCGACTTTTGATCATTATAGTGTCTAATAACAAAAAGCGATCGACTTTCAATATCACGATTTTGCAGCATCGCATAGATCAGTGTCACGAGTGATGCAGAAAGAAGAGAAGAGAGCTGGGTGTCGTCTGAATTTTCTCCTGGAGAAGCTCCACGACAAGAGAAAAGCAAGATAATCAAAACTGAACATAAGGTTGCCGCTGGGAATATCTAGCTCTCCTGTTTACGACCACAGTTACCGTGATTCTAGAAGACAAAATGACCCCGAGACAGTTTCATTAGTCTTGCCATTCAAGCATTTTTACCCTTTATTATAGTTGCTAAGAATTTTAATAAGCATTACTTTCGGAATTCATCAACGTTTAATGTAATAAGATTGGAATAATATGCAACTTACATATTATTCTTAAACAGTTAATTTGAAAAAGATATCAAAAATTCATATATAAGTTTAAAAAGAGAAAAAATATCATCAATCATGCACCCAAAAATGCTGTTATATACAATTCAAATAAATTATTTTTCCACAATATATACTAATAAACATAAAGAGACGAACTTACGTTTAATTATTTTCGAAACAAAGCGTAAATCATAATTTACAAGACGCATATTACTAAAATAACATTGTTTAATCCATTAATAGGCTAGTATCTATAAGAGCTGGCTTACGAATATATTTTACAAGCTTGAGTAAATAAACAAATCGATCGCGTTTAACTACACCGCTAAAATATTTAACATTGATTCTTACATAATCTGAAAGTATTCGTCTTCTAGTTGATGGCATAGTACACAATTAATTCTAAGCTACAGGAAAAACAATTGAAAATTTTTAATTTCCGAACAAAACTCTTTATCATTGTAATGAATGAATGATTTTCTACAAAATATATATTTTCATCATTTAAATACTTTGTATGTTAATGGAAAATGTATAACACTGCTCTTAATGAAATTCTCGGAAAACTTTCTGCGAAAGAATTGCTTTAGAATCGATGGCGTCCATCACAATCACAAAAACTGACACAATTGCTCGTCCTTCAAACAAGAGGAGTCAATATTAAACATTGGAGAAGTGCTGCAAAATGAATTTAAAGAATCGAACGGTTTTATTCTCAGTGTCAACTTTTCTGAAAATGCAATCAATCAAATATCTTTAGATCTTTATTTCTTTAGAAGACAGGCTTTTACGTTAACTGTATTGCTAGATATTACGCTATATGATCTATACGCTTGATAGCCTTTTAAAGCATTGAAAGAAATAAAAATCAGAGTAAACTTTTTTATTATTATTTTCCTTATTCTTTCATCGAGAGATCTGCTTATAGTAAGATACGGCGTATAATTTAATATAGAATAAATAGAAGTGAAAACTGATAATGTCGTGCACGTTAAATAAATCATATATTGAATTTTTTAAGTCTCAAAACTTAAAATTATATTGTTAAATCGCCTGACAGATAAGACGAAAATTTTTTTATGGATTAATTAAAAATCTATAATTTATGTCTAAGAAACTTAATAAAGTATCTCATGGGTGTGTACTCTCGTAATTCAAACTTAATATCTCCATAAATTCAACCACTATCTACTTTTCTATCTTTTAAACTCAAATATAATTCGCTATAAACGTGGTTTAATTTTTTAAATAATTTTTCATGAGTTATCTTGCATATTATTATAACGCATGTGAAATAAAAATAACATGTAAAGTTTACTGTAGCTGATGAATTCAATAATAAAAACTTATGATATAGATATATATGATCTGGTATCGATTTTTGATTTTTATTACGTAATGTCATATTGCAATCGAATTCTATTTTCAATAAATATAAATTTTTCATTAAAAAACATTCTTAAGTGAAAAAAAAATTTATTATTTCTCATAAAAATCGGTAAATTAGTAAAATAGTTTATTAAAAATGAAGCTCACTAATATCTTCATTCTTATACTAAATTCAATAAAATTTAATTTTGAAAATAACAACAACGTGGGAATTTTTAGGATTATATCTAGTAAAAAGAAGAAAAAAATTCTTTTCAAAGAAAATTAAAATCGGATGAATTTATGAAAACAGATTTTTCAACCGTTAGATATATTGACTTACAAAAAATCAAACCTTTTAAAAAATCGTAATCATCAACAAGATTGAAAATTTACGAGTTGTATTTACTTTTTAAATTGAAAATAAATTTATAAATACGTTAAATTTATTAGTGAATAACTACGAATAAAGAGCTTATAAAAAAGCAATTTAAAATGAAAATAAGATAATGCGAGCTTCGTAATATGTTCTGTTTTATAAATAATAAACGTGAATAAAACTAAATATTTATATACTGAATTTAATTTTATTATAAACAAATATTACAATATTTAATAATTCTACTATATTCAATAAAACAAGTTTTTGAATTAAAAAAAGGGGAAATGTGTTTTTATTCAGCAACTAATAGATCTTCCTTATTATCATTTCCTTATTACATTTTTTTTTTCCTTCTATATTTTGAAAGTAAAATTAATGCAACACATTTTTATAATGGTAATTTTAAAATATGTCACTAATTATTTACATTAGGATTCTTATTTTGGATGATTTCGCTTATACATAAAATCTATTATTTCATAAAAGTCTAAATGTAAAAATGATAAAATTCTGACATAAACAGCAAATTTTTTAATGTAACCACAGTTTATAGTTATTTATATTTTAAAAAATAAAAATTTAAATTACAGAATAAATTTAATATATTAAAATTGTCATTCCATATTTGATTTACTTTACTAAAATAATTTCATAATTTCGATAATAACATGTCAAATATTAAGAATATTTCATTATGGATATTTTTTAAATAAAATTTTTTCCATCATAAATGTAACACTCAACAGGATTGAACGAGCGAAGGTAAACACACGCGAACACACACAACTCGTTTCGTCCTTAATGTCGGTCATGAATCGAGATTTACACCTATCGCAAAATAACTAAAAGAAATAAAAATTTATCCTTTTATGTCTTAATGTAACGTTGTATGTAATTTAAAAATCATTCCGGAGCAGAACCGTGTACATTTATTTCCTTTGATAGCTGTGAAATGCATCGGATACATTAACATTTCTGTGTTCTTCCAACACAAAGACTAAACTGTTTTGTTTAATGCTTTTATATAACTTATAATTGAAGTTCAGGTAGATTTTTATATTTATTTAGAGCTGATTCAATTCGATTTAATAAACTAAATTTGTTGTTGAATGACTATAACTCTGCGATTTACTTCAATCTAAAATTCTTATGAATACATCTAATCTTCAAATATTTTAGAGCTAACTTTAGATATTATTTTGAACCATTTATTTATTTATTCTTTTATATTCAAGAAGAGTATTATAAATGCAAACAGGATGGGTAATTCTCCTTAGAAAAATTTTTTTTCCAGTTTAAAAATAATAAATACGAAACATGAGTTTCAATGACTGATATTTTAAAATTAGCCTATATTTGTCGTCTCATGTTAAGTGCGTATTATCTACGATCATAGGCTTATTATAATAACAATTTTTATTAATTTTTTAAACCGCAATTTAGCGTAATAACCAACACTTGGCACAATTATTACGCTAAATCGCGGTTTAAAAAAAATAAATATAAAGATACAACACTGTTTCGAAATATGGAATTTTTATTAAACTTTTAAAATATTAAATTCTTCATTATATAACGATATATGTTATCAAAATAAGATCATTTAAATAGTTTTCTTTTTAAATTGCTTTTCACTTAAACAGCATTTAACAAAATAAATTCAGTAAAGAATGTTTGCTTTTCTTTAATATTTATCAGTTTAATCTAATTTCATTAAAATTAAATAAGCGATTTGAGATATAAATAGCTTCACCACCTTGAATTTAATTATCCTACATCAAGCCAACGGGTGTGGTGGGGCCAAAACATTCATATCGACTAATTATCCAGGGATATTACCAAAGAATGACATTTCTTTTCGTTAGTCGTTTTATCCACTTCGATTTTAAAACCACTAAGTCTGTTTCTTAATTTCTTCATTAATATTAATTCTTTTATGAATGATCGAACAGGCCAACGTTAATTTACTGTACTGTACGTTTTACGGTAGAATAACGTACTGTATTTATCACGTATTTTTTTCTCTTCAATTCTGTCCTTACGAAGATAAATCTATATTTTACGATAAGTTGTATTTATTCACAAAAAAAAAAATAATATCATTATAGTCAAAGGCATTTTTTGGTTTAATTTTTCTTGAATATGTACTGTACAGTGCTTTAATGACAGTACGTTAACATAAATAAAATTGCTATCAAACTGATATTAAAACGGGAAAAAACTTCTTAAATTGAATAAAATTAACATTTAAAATTGATTAAAAATATCGTCAATATTTTAAAAATTCTAGTAAGAAACTTAGATATTCATGATCACTTTCTGAAGGAAATACTGTATTACTACGAGAGTATATAAAATATTCTTATCTGAAGCAATGTTTATTTGGGGTAATTTTAAGTTTTCTTATTCTTATTCACTTTCATCTAAAAATTATTTTAAATTATTTAAATAATAATTTTCATTTCTTAACTGAGCATCTGAGGTAACAGACATATAAAAGTATGTCAGGGACTACAGAAAAATGACTCATTACAACAAATGGTAATTTATAATTTTTTTATTACTGATTTATTTTAATTTAATTTTGGCAATTATTAGAAAAAAAAAAAAAAAAAAAAAAAAAACAACAGTCGTTAATAAACAATTTCACAAGATTTTAGATACTTCACCATATGATTATTCTTGAAGTAAATTACCTACTGATATCATCTTAAAACATAGTTCAAGCAAGAAGTATATTGATTGTTTTAAATAATTACACCTATCAAAAGTCTGACAGGATAATCGAAAATGATATCCTGAAACTTAAAAGATGAAAAAGAGAATATATAAAAATGAATTTGTTTTTTTTTCAGCTTCAGATAAATAAGATTTAATCTGAAGTTTTCCTTGAGTACCATTGTATTGTTTAGGTAATTATTCTTCTGTTATTGTTCCAGAGGAAAACTTTACAGTTTCTCATTATTATAAAGGAAAATAAAATAATAAAAACATAATAAGAAATTCTTTTCCATTCCAACATTACATAAACAATATATTATTTTTAGAGGAATTTTAATTTTTAAATATCTTGAAAGAAAATACTTCTATACTAGATATAATAATGTATGAACCGTGTTTAGGCTACATGCATTTCTATAATTGCATATTGAAAAAGTCTTTATAATAAAAATTATCAGAATTTTTCAATTTATATTTCAGAAGGAAACTCAGTTTCAAAAATATGTTTTCTTGTAAATCAAAATGAATAAGTTTGTTTCTTATATAATGAATATATTATGTTGTAAATATTAAGAAATTGGCATATTAAAAAATTTTATTTGTAAAATCACTACCAACACTCTACAATTACATTTTGAAAGTCCTTCATAAGGTTTGCGGCTTATTTTTTAACTACTTAGATATCAATTAATTTAACATTAAAATTTAAACAATAGGACAATTCATACATCTTTTTGCATCATTACAATGATAGAGATGCAAATATATGAAATAAAAAGCAGAATGAGAATTTTTCAGATTTGAAGATATATTTTACTAGACAACATTTCAAACTAATATAATGTAACCATTACCTAGCTATTTCAGATTGTTAGGAAACAAATCAGAAACTATTGAGATGTCAAGGTTAACTTTGATGGATCCATTTATAGACCCTAAACTGTCACATTAAATGATTTTTAATGGCACAGAAAGACAATTACTGTATAAGAATGGTTACCAGTAATTTAACTCATGAAATACCAATAAAATACAAGCTACTAAAATAATGATATATATTTATCTGCTTTATTTATATATATTTTTTATTTATAACAAAAATAAATATAGACTGAAAAATAGGTTAAGTTCTGTGCTATTTAATTTATTTTGTTACGTTAAATATTCTGTTAATGAGTTTATAAATAACTAATAAAGCTAGTGTACATGTGTAGGTTAAATCTCTAATTTGTTTGTATTAGGAATACATTGTAGATTAATCATTACTGAAAAAATTATTTTAATATTTGTTCTTTCTGACTTATTCAGTTTAAGACTTTTTCTTTTATACGTTTTAGATAAATTTATTTGTAAATCAAAAAAATGAAATTAATTAAGTTGAAGATAGCTATTTGTGTATAATAGTTTGAATTACATATAAATTATTGAATATTGGAACTGAATATAAATGTGCAATCAGCAAAAAAATTGAAATTTAAAATAATGATGGGTTTTGAAAGCCATTTTCATATAAACAGTATTAATGTTTTCATTTCATTAGAATCATTTGTGAGTTTCAAATATAGAAAAATTTCTTCAGATGGATTTACAAAATTGTCTATTAGCAAAGAATAAATTCCATTTGCCTGATATAATGGTTATTTATGAATGGAAAGAATATTAGACAATTTACATTGATTGTAATTGCAGTTTTAATAACAAAAAATGCATCCACTCATAAAATTAACTTCCTTTAAAAAATTTTAGGATTCTTACTCTTTTATTCCAAAAGAAATTATATGTTAACTTTATTTAGAACAAAATGTTCTTAAATATATAATAGATATACAACTAAAAATATTTTACTATATAAAATTCATCCATTCCTAATTTTTATAAAATTATTTTAATAGCATTGTTATATTATTAAATCTATTAAAAAAAACCTAATATACTATAATTAAAGTTAAAATTCAAAAATATTCTATAAATTAATCATTAAAAAATTTTAAATGACTGTATGGAATTTTTATTAAACTTTTAA
>NW_019384757.1:196859-207040 GCF_000671375.1 Centruroides sculpturatus | reverse complement strand
TTATACTTATTATATTTATATTTTTAATTATATCATTTCTTCTTGTAAAAAAATTATTAGCTACTTAAATACAAGTTTTTTAAACATAAAATGTAATAAAAATAAGTAACAATTTTATCAAATATCTTGCATAAATTATAATGTAATTATTTGCATGAATAGGATAAATGACTTTTTGAACTTTAAGAATGTAAATAAATTTTTAACTTTTATTAAAAATAAATTCTTTAAAATTATTTTAATAATTTTTTACATCTTTATTATGAATTTCAAAACACATGATTTAATACTTTATACATTATATCCAACATTAAAAAAAATGTGATGCAAACACTGATATCACAAGTGACTAATAAACCCTCAAATTTTGCAAATTCAATTTTATATTTAAAGATTAGCAGCTACTATAAAAGTCAAAACATAAAACATATTGATAAAATGTCAAAGGAAAGATTACTTTCTCACTGAAATGCTTTTGTAATAGTTTTACTAACGGAACTGAAAAAGTAAGTGTCACAACAATCAAGGAGACAAAAATACTATAAAGCGTGCTGAACCTCTTGGGTCTTGTAGTTCTTACCAATACAAACAATTCTGTTTGGTTGACTATCTTTTGTATTTATAAATTAACATTTACAATGCAGAATTTGAAAATAATATAAGAATTGAACAGATAAACCCAAAAACGTTTTGATCTATTTAAAATGAAGTTCTTTATACCAAAACAAATTTTTCAATATCAGAATTGTGTTTAATAAACAAAAATATATAAAATAAATCATACAAAATAATTTTTTAATTAATAAAAATGTAAATATTAAAATTATATTTAAGCATTAAATGTAAGTTTTAAACTATAATACAAAAATATATACATAAATATTTAATAAACTATGATCAATATTTTACATAAATTTTAAATCAATTTAAAATTTTTTTCTAGTGGATTTCAATTAAAAATTATATTAATGCATTCATCAAAATAAAAATTCTTTCATATCCTTTTACTATAAATTTATTATGCCATTTGAGATATTTTGTCAGATATATTGCAAAATTTCTCTTATATTTTCTGCTCACAACAAACTTAATCAATAGTTATTGTTCTATTTGCTGTCAGAATTTGACTGTAATCCCAAAAGAATCTATTTTTAGTTATAGTTTATTTCTTATCAAATTTCTTAGTTTTAAAAAAAGAACTTGGACTCACTTAGAGAAGAGTTTTAATTAAAAATAAAATAATAATCTTTAGTTATTTTTTAATCATTTAACTTTCAAACTTTTACATTAAATTTTAATATTTATAGATTTAATTCTATCATACAATATGGATAATCAAATTTAATTGCATTATGTTAATATTTATTAGTTCAATTTTATGAGACAACTCTTTTTAACTAACGTATTATTAATACAATAAAATTATGAGATTTTCAAATAATTTGAATTTTTTATATCAATTAATTTAGATTTTCTCAAAAATTTTTTTTGTGTTTTTTGTTTGTTTTATAAATTTTTAATTTATTTAAAATAAAATCTTAAAAGTTAAAGAATTTAAAATCGTATAGTGTATAATAATAACAACTACACATAATACAATACTGTAGTTACTTATTCTAGTTATGTTTTAACATTACTTATCAAATTATGGATATTATCCATTTCCTTTAAAGATATTCTATTCTTCCTGTCAGAAAATAATTAAATTCTAAGTAATGAGTTAAGGAAATAACATAAAATCAAATTATAATTGTGCCTAAACATAAATGCTACTGTTGTATGAAAATTCATTAAAAGACTCAAATATTTAAAATGTTTATCTTTGATGTAAAGTTGAACAGATTAAATTTTCAAGATACAAAATGCAATTTGCAAATAGTGTATCTTAATTAAACTTTCAGTAATTCTAATAAGAATATTGAATATTTTAGCATTTAAATCATTTTATAAATCTCATCTTTTTAAATATTTAACATTTTCTTATTAAAAATGAATCAATCTTCATTATGATATTAATGCATTAATGTCTACTTAATTTTTTTCTGCTACAAATATAAATATTATAATTCTTGAAAATATAATCTAAAATATTCTAATTATAACAACTCTTCCAAAGAAAACTGACAAAACACTTCTTGATATTTTAGCTAAGAATTGTTTAGTATTAAACAATATTTAATTTCTTCAATATTTATTTGAAAAATGAACAGATTACATTTTAAAGCTCTTCATTAAAAGTTTAGATATAATTACACTATCAGTTAGTCTACTGTCATCATCAGCATTATCAGAAAGGTAGTAATTCAATATATATTATAAATTAGCATTCTCCTTCTAAATTTTAATGTCTTACTAATTACTCAAATGAATTAAAACAATTTTAATTATTTTAAATATTTATAAAGAAATAAAGTAATTAATAAAATGCTATATTTTAAATTTAAAATATTTAATTTTTCTATAATTTAAAGTTAAATATTATCATCTGAAAAACGAAATTTTAACAAAAGAAGAAACATTAACTGGTTCTTTTATGTACGTTATTCTTTATACCACAACAATAGAAAAAAACTGTAAAGAAAAGCTATCTGGACATATAATAAAAAAATAATTTAAAAACATTTATTAAGCATAAAAATTAGTTGTGTTGCCTATATGTTTCTGTACAATTAAATTAATGGAAAGCTTAATGCAAACACTCCCAATATATTCAAGATATACAGTATATATATGAATATTTAAAATATAAAAGTCATTTCTGTTTGAATTAAACCGCTATTTATAACATAACACGAATAAACGAACCATAAAATTCTTTAATAGTTGAAGGCTATATGTTACAATATTTCTGATAATGTGAAAGATAATTCTGTATAAGTTTGGCGTGAAAATGTAACATCCTGACATGGTCAACGATTAATAACTTTCCTATTTATCTTTACTTTAAAATTTAAACAATAAATCTAGAAACTTACTCTTAGAAAACAACTTTAAAACAATATAATACTATTGTAAATAAAACTAGAGAGCAACTTAAGAAAACAAAATTTATATTATTTTAAGGAAGATGTATAATAAAGACAACTAAACTTCATATGTAAATACTCTATTATGAAATTTCGAACGTACTATTTAATAATTCAAGCACACAATTATTTATTTATATCATAGACGACGATTTTATATATGCAGTTAATCTTTATACAGAATTTTAATTAATTAAATTATATAAATGGAAGAAAACTATTTATTAAAAATTAATCGAATTCCATTTATATTTGCAATAAATAAGAACAATAATTAATAAAATTCTATAATTAAAGGAAACGACAGAAAAATTTGCGCTTTGAAACAAAAGACTGAGAGCATAAACCTGTTTCAGACGACCTATAATATAACCAAAATATGTATATATTTAAATATATACTACGACCTTCATAAACCGGAAACTCCTACTGTACAATATCTAGGATTGCTCTAAATAATAAAATTCGATTTCAGTTTAAACGTCATTTTCGGACGTTAGAGGATTCCCATAAGTAGGTATATTGTTCGAGACAGTAAACAGGAAAACAAAATAATTCTTTTTCGTTATAAAATATATATCTACAAAACAGTTACAAAATTAAAATTTTAGTACAAATATACGATGCCTAGTAACATTATTTAAATGGTGGTTAAGCAGATCGAGTCTGAAGAGATCTCTACATAATGAAATCCAATTAAAATTCGCTACGGTTAATTAAATATGAAAATGTAACATATTTTCTTGTCACCTTTTTTTTCTTAATTATCAAAAATTCTAGAGTCTTAAAAGCTATCAAGCTCCTACAGTAATTCAACTTATAATAAGTCGTAAACTCGAAAGAAAAGAAAGCTTAGCTCCATTAAAAAAACACCCTTTCTAAGAAATAATAATTTTGGCCTTCGGATTTAGATTTATAGACTGATGAATGTTATCTAGTTTGTTACCTGTTCTAATTATTAAAAATAAGTTGTCCTTGTAGACTTTTCAGGCAATAAAAAAAAAAAAAAAGAAAAAGGAATCTAACCTTATCTGGCATTATCTATATAAAAATGTATCGGGAATAATATAAACTCTATCTAGCATAGTGATAACATTCTCCTATTTTTCCGCACGTCCTATCCTATAGCATAGCATGACCTCGGATTCCGATGACCTGAGCGATGATAAAAATGGTTTCGTTGAGGTAACATCTGACGATATAATCCGGTTTCCGATAACCATAACGATGTTATCGTCTCATATTTGTTCCTATATTTCTTTGTATGAATTGCCTAAAACTGTAATAAGCCGATCTTCTGTAGGCACTTTACATAACTTTATATATATAAAAAATAAATAAATAAACGTTTATCTCTAAATAGCGAACTAAAAAATTCGTGTATTAAGAGATAATGCCTCCACTATTGTTCAAGAATAAAGGAATTAAACACGATTACTGTTCTGTCTTTATCGTATTTGATCCAAACGGGATATTTTCTCTTTTCTTTTATCGATAAACAAAGAAATTGATTTCTATCCTTATGAAATCGTCATCGACTGTGATCGAAAAACAGATGGAAAAAGTACAAAAAAAAAAAAAAGATAAGAGGAAAGAGTGTTAAGGTTCAATAAACAGATGACATAAATGTAGAAATAAAAGAAAAACATAAGAGATATTTTAGACTATAGGAAATACTTATAGAAAAATTTTGGTGGGCATATCTGCACGATTGAAACTCTATACAATTGTAAATTCATCCCGTAGAAAGGGTAACATACTAGATGATTCATTTGACTGACGTCACATCGTACGAAGCGCATTATCCTAAATGACAATAGCGTGAATACTTTCCTTCAAACATCGAGTATGCCGAAATTAAATGCATTGTATACTTCCGCGTATATATATGTATAGATATATTTATTTTTTACGTAACAATTCGATATAAAAATCTTCTATTCCAGTGAATATTTAAATATAAATCGCAGAATCCAGACTTTTTAAATCGAATATCTGTATCATAATCCGTGTTATAAGCGCATTTTATCGTATGAAATTTGAAAAGCGTCCAAAAAGATAGGCCTATATATATTTAATTTTCATGAATATATTAAATATTATATAAAATATAAATTATATTAAAAATATATATTTAACGGAGCAGGTTACAAAAATTAATCATCTTCACTTATCTTTACACTTTAGCATAGAGAAATGCATATAAAAACATATTCATTCATATGGAATTTTTCATGAATTATTTTATTTAATAAAAATTAACGTCAATCAGTAAGTGACTGCCATATTATTATTTCGGTTTCGCAGATAAATTATGTATGTAATACTTTATATATTAACATGAATTTTAACTTTTATTTATTTTCTTCGTAATTATAAAACTTTTTGAATTAATTATACATAACGTTTTTCAGCGATATTTTTTTCGTTTTATTTAAATCCCCATTCTTAAAAGTACCAGGCGCGAAAAAAACAAAGTATCTAAGAAGAAAAATAAGCTTATGTGAGATATCTGTTTTAAAAAAGCACCGTTTTATTGTTGTTAGAGGAGAAAAGTATTCCAGAATTTATATCTAAACTTTTGTTGCCTGTATCTACACTTTTTTAGTATCTAACTTTCTTCCGAAATTCTTCTTTTATCTGCATTCCCGACCTCACAATACTTTCAAGCCTTTATAAATGTTTTAGTATTATAAATTACCCCAATAAAATAGATATGAAGAATCGGAGTGTAATGACCTTATTTTTATAGTGGTTAAAGGGTGAAGATGAAAATTCATTCATTTTTTCTAGAACAGGTTTGAAAATAAGCCAAGTTCAACTGACAGAGCTGTAGAGATACTTACATGAAACATGATAACGGAAATTAACGGAATGTAATAATTATATTCTAATACTGTAGTTGAAATATATAATATAAGATTCGAACTATCAGTTTACAATCACCTGATGTCATTATATAGTATTAAGAGATAATTGTAATTATCTATGGATAATCGCATCATTATCATATGATCAATATTCTCTATCGGAATCAATGAGATTAATATCAATGGTATAAATTTTTTATGTAGTTTTTAACGAAAATCAACGACTTTTTTATAAAAGGCACTCGTTAATTTAATTAAATATTTGACGTAACATCAAAGATTCTATCCGATTTTCGTTCATTATCGCCACATCGAAATGTAAACAAAACTGTTGTCAGGCTTTTTAAAGAGGAGAATGGCAAAGAAAAGAATGCATCGATCCATTTTTTCTTGATGTAAACATTGCTCTCTTCAATTTATACTTAATGGTAGATAATAAGAATAAATAAAGGAAGACGGAATGAAAATTAAAAGGGTTCAACGTTGTTTAAGCAGAAATTAAAGATTAAAAGTTGCGAGAAAGATTACTTAAACATTAAACTCACCTGGTCGGGTGTAGGATGACGATGCGAACATAGATGGGGATGATGAAGAGAATGTGTCGTATATAAAGCTGTTATAATAAAGAAATAAATCCCCCGCATCCACTTGCCGTAACTGCCTGCCGCCATCTTCACAGATGTGAAAAGAGCGCACCCTACTGGAAGGACGCCACATTCACAACTGAACTAGTATAACAAACCAGAGCGACGCGATCACATTTTGATTCCACATAGCGATGCTGTCGGCAACTAAAAAACATTATATATTTTTCTACTTTTTTTTTAATTTTAAATATACTCGACCACGTCTATAACGTTTCGTGCTAGATAATAAACAGTGCCGTATTTATATATTTTGACCGATTTAAAAAAAGTTATATTTATTTATAGTATTTTTTTTGACGGGATAATTGTAATTTGGTTGAGTAGTCATGGTTGTCGGGAGAAGCATGGATGGTTGAACTTAAGATCGAAGCAAATAATAAATTTTTTGGCATAAAATATCTTGGTTCTGAAGATGCTGTTATGTTTTTAACGATACGCCGCTTAACGCCATTTAATTTTCTCGTTAACTTTTTTCTCTCGCCGTTGTTATTGTTCCATATTTTTCATTCTCTAAACCACAAGCGAAAATTTTAAACGTAGATAGTGTTTATATTAATTCTGTCGTGTAACCGATTGTAATTGATGGGTCAAACAATTAAAAGAAGCGCGTTTAACACAAAAACTATTTTCACTTCTATCTAGAAATACATTTTGCTAAAAATAAATGAAAATATTGTTTTTCTTCGTGTGTTCTTTCCACTACACTAGATAATGTTCGTGTGTATATATAGATATATATATATATATCAATAACATTATATAAAAATAACTTTCACTGGTAAGGAGCTATTGTTCAAATGATTATTACTGTCATTACTATAAACTTCGGGTGGAGAATAGCTTTCACGACAGAAATACGACATGTTACAATCGAAAAAAGTATCTCAATGGGTCAAAATCTGTGGATAAATACTAAATAGAATGGCAATGTCCTAGTTATAAAATTAATAGTATACCTGGAAGTCATTATTGCTCTGTTTGCATCATTTCCGATGCATAAATTCCATACATAACTTTATAACATGGATAGAATTCTGATCACATTTATTAATAAAATCACGTAATATCTAGTTATAATATTCGTAATACAAATTCTGTATATGTAGAAGTGAAAATTAAGTTTATAGACAATTTTTCTAACTTTAAAAGCGAAAATGATCCTGATGTGTTTTATGACAAAAATTTGTGAACTAGTTCTTCTTTGTGTGAAGTAAATGTTTAGAAAAATGTTTTAGGACTAATGTGAAGAATTAGAGCGAAAAATTTCGTAGGAAATAAAATGTGAGGATTTAGTTTTTTATGATATATTAAGATAAGCGTTTTTAGTTTCTCTAGTGCATTTTCCTTATGATATACATCTACAGATCTAGGGAAAAAACGCTCTCTCCTTCAAAATTTTCTAAATGTTTTACATTTACAATTGTACCAAATATATATAAATATATTTGTATTATTTCTCTTCAGAACTTTGACACGATAACGTTTCATACTAATATTTTGCGCGAATAATTATATTACTTTTCTTTATAAAAACTAGAATACGATATCGTATATATCAAAATTGAATACATTTCTTTCAATATTACACATTCAAAGTGTTATAATAAAATAATTGACAAGTCAACATTGAATTTATTTTCGCAATTCTAAACGTATGTATAGGCTATAGCCTATATATGCCTTTTATTGTTAAATTAATTAATATACCATATATGACATTAATTTATAAAAACTGATTTTCAATATAATAATAATGATGATTATTTTTAAAAAATTCAGTTTTAATAATTTTATGTTTGTAGGAACAGAAAAGAAAATGTGATATTTTCCGGTGAGAAAAATTCACTAATTATCTGAAACATTAGATATTTTATAGTTTAGTTTTATCATTTTTCCAGTTTTGATCAGAAAACCCGTTTTTTAGTTAATTAAAAATCATCACTTGTTGAGAATAAAATTTTGTTCTTAACCGATAATATATCTTAACGTTCATTTCACAAATTAAATAAGGAAAAACTAATTTGAATTTGATTATTATTTAAGTTAAAAAATTTGAGCCTTGAGACGTAAAAGCAAAAACTGAAAAATATACAAAGAGCTAAAGTCGTTACTGTAAAAATTAACATTTTTTTTTTAACCTTACAATCTGTTCATGGGTTAAATATCCAAATATACTTTAGACAATAAGAATGCCTTGTTTATTTTCTATGCTATATTTGCTAATTGAAAACGTGATTGATTTTGTGTAAGGTATTATTCTATCATTACGAGTCGTAAATTTTCGACTATAAATAAAAATTTCAAACTAATCTTTAATTAAATAGTTACTTGATATACAGGCCAACGAATTTTGTGAGAATATGTATTCATTGAATACAAATTTTTAATTCAGTAAATCTTTTTAACAGTATATTCTATGATTTTTAAAATTTTCATTTGTAATATTATTTTTTAGAATTTTCCCTTACTTCTCCTGAAGCGTTCGTGTAAACGTCCCGCGAACGTCGACCATCAGCTGTTCTTAAGGTCAGTTGTAAACAATAGACTGCACGTCTCTCATTGCGATTTGTTAGATGAAAAAAAAAACAAATTAAGTATTTCTAAAGCTATATTTTATAACTAAAAGAACTTATTTTAAATTATTTTATATTTTTGTAGTAGTTTTCCTATAAAAACGCATTTCGGGGGGGAGTGATTTACCGGCAATTTTTAGGTTCTGATTTTTTAAATATGGTATTTGCTTGTATTTCTACATGAATGTTAATTATCAATAATAAAAAAAATGGTCCTCAAGGGGTTAAAAATGAATTACATTTTTCCTGGATTCTATTAATCATACTAAAAGTGCATCTTCAGACGTTAAGAGGATGCCCGCAAGGAAATATTGTATTTTACACGGAATATCCTTATCAGAAGGTAAAAATACTTTTTTAGATGACACGCATTATGTATTTTTTAACCGTTAGTCATTTTTTGTTATTCAAGTTGAATTCTGCCGACAGCCAGAAACAGTTTTAATAATTATGAGTTGTGTGATCTTTTAGTTTTCTACGACTTCTACATTTTAAAATTTTCTAATTAGTTTGCATTAATGCAAATTCTTGTCATTAAAAATATAGAGCAAATTCATTTCATAAAGAAATTTAGTACGATAATTTCTATAAATAATGAAAATAAAGTTATAAAATAAAAGCTGCTTTGTATAAAGAAGAAAAATGAAATTCTACTTTGTAATAAAATTTCAAACTAATATGAAGTGAATTTTATATAATGAAGTCCATAATGAATAAATAATATGTAAAACCAACTAAATAATTTTAATATTTTCTTTAATTAAAAGACAATTTTAATATAAATACAGATAATCCACTTTCAAAAATATTTTATTTTGCAACAATTATTAAACAGAAATTTTATTTAAGTGATATTTATAAATCATTTCTTTCTCTCTTTGCTCCATTGATAAATTGGAGGAGCTTCTTTAGAACCTTCTTTGACTTTCTTAAATGGAGGATCTTTTTTATTCTAAAAATAAAAAATATATATTTGATTAAAATTTAATCTATGTTAAATTAAAAATTCAATCTTATTGAAAAAGCTAATAAATTATTCTCTTTACTAAGAGAAGCTTTTAATGG